>NW_021703782.1:56975537-56990837 GCF_005190385.1 Monodon monoceros
CACACACACACACACACACACACACACACACACACACACACACACACCCTTCTAGAGGAATCTATACCAAGGAGTAACCACTAGTTATTTCTGGATGGTGATTATGGTGACTTTTTTCTCCATTTTTATATGTATTTCACAACTTTCTGTAGCATAATAATAAACATTTACCTTTTTTTAAAAAAAATAAATTTATTTATCTTTGGCTGTGTTGGATCTTTGTTGCTGCACGCGGGCTTTCTCTAGTTGCGGCGAGCAGGGGCTACTCTTTGCTGTGATGCACAGGCTTCTCATTGCGGTTGCTTTTCTTGTTGTGGAGCACGGGCTCTAGGTGCATGGGCTTCAGCATTTGTGGCTCGCAGGCTCTAGAGCGCAGGCTCAGTAGTTGTGGTGCAGGGGCTTAGTTGCCCCGTGGCATGTGGGATCATCCCAGACCAGGGCTTGAACCTGTATCTCCTGCATTGGCAGGTGGATTCTTAACCACTGTGCCACCAGGGAAGTCCTACTTTTTTTTAAAAAAGCACCGACTAAAACACTGGGTACGAACAGACCATAGTAGGATTTACCTCTTTATCTTTACTTCTGTGAAGCGTCAGTGGCAGAGGGTCTGGTTTCTACATAGAGACCGGTGGCTATCCTATCTTGTCTAGGTCTCAAGAGAGCAGGACACCAACTCCAGCATGACTTGTTCTTTGACACTTTGAAGATTCAGTGTGGCTGCTCAGTGAAGGAGGTCTTGGGCAGGGCTGCTCAGCGGCAAATAAATATTCGGCTGTTTGAGGATCACACAGTAAGTCAGACTTTCAGTTTGTTTGTTTGTTGTACAAATTCTATAAATTTTTATGACTTTTCTCATTAAAATTTCTCTTTATTTAAAAAAAAATCAGTATTGGACCTTTGGGCACAACTTCTTTGTAAACAATTTTCATTTCCAGTTTGGAACATTGTGGCCTTTTAAATGATAATCCATTGTCAGCTTTCCTTAAGATGTTGTGTTTTCATATATGGGACTCTTAGGCACATATTTTGCTCATAATACTCCTTTGTTCACAATATGACTGTTCAAGGTAAAGGCTACGATAAGTGATATGATAAGGTAAGTTAAGGGAAGAAAAAAGTGAGCATATCTAGTACCAAAAGGAGTGCCTTGCAGCCATCTGGACTCTTTTAGAGTCCAGAAGTGGCTGTAAAACTCTCAATCTTTTGACGTTTGGGACTGGTCTAGCCTACTTTGCCCAAGGGCCAACTTGGACATAATGATAGCCTGTTATTTTAGAACAACTGAGAGTTTTGTCCAGCACTTTCTCCCCTTTGACCTCTCTTGGAGTTTCTGCACTGATCTTGGTGTTTCGAGCTGATGTTTCCCCTTTCATTTTCGTTTCTATAGCTTGGTATTTCTCTTGATGAAACAGTCAATGAAAAAGATCTGGATGACTTGTTGTGGATCTTCGGCTGTGAGTCATCTGCAGTAAGTAAATCAAAATTCACACTCCTCATAATGACTCTTTGAGGAGGTGTCACAGATGGCTTTGCCTCTTATGGGCCTGAGTGTGAGGGGGAGGGGGCGCAGGAATGACATTAGGTGGCCTGCGTTAAAATTATGCCACCGATTGTCCCTTGCTACCGTGACTGCTGATAGAGGTCACTGCCGTGGGCCCTAGCGAGGACTGAGCTGCAAGGCTAGTTGGAAGGATTGTTAATGGTGTTTAACTGAAACTATTCCTAATACAAAGGTTCATGGCATTGGCATCTTGGTTATGTTGATTCTGGGAAAACTGACCTGATATGTGCCAGGTCTTATGCTGTGCCCTGAGGCTAGTGGTAAATCAGACATACTTCCCGCCCTTTTGGAGCTTATAGTCTAATGAGGATCCAAACAGGCACAAGTCTGCAGTCCAGATGATGTCCTATGATGGGCACTGTCCAAAGATGCTCTCTGAGCACAGAGTGGAGGGGGCTTCTCACCAACACTTGGAAGAAACTGTCCTAAGCTGAGACCTGAGAGATGAGTAGGAGCTATCCAGACACAGTTGAGAAGAAGGAGGATGGGGCCAGAGGTGTTCCAGACACTGGGAAAAGCAGCCACAAAGGCTAGGAGGAGAGAGGTTATATGAGAACTAGAAACAGTTCAGTGAAACTGAGTTGGTTTCTAAAATGATGAAATAGCAGGGACATGTGAGCAGGAGAGTCTGTGGGATGGAAGAGAGACGTCAGCTACCTAGACCTGTGGCAAGGTGTTCATCACAGCACTCTACAAGGCCTGGAGCATAGGAGCCACTTAACAAATATCTGTTAAATGAATCAATGAAAGGAGACAGAAATAGGTTCCGGAGTGTTGATCGGTGCTGTCCTGGTTGTCTGAGTCCTCTTTGAGAGATGACTTCAGTATCTTCAGATAACAAATGTAAATCGTCAAAAAATTATTATACTGTTCTCTTTTAATCTTTAATTAATTAATATTTAATTAATAAATAAGACTGAATAATATCTTCCCTCTAGAACTCTGCAGTAAATTTAATCACAGATATTTGTTCCATGCATTTGAAGAATAGTTACAGAGCAACCACTGAGGGCTCTCATACTACCGGCCTGGAGCAGAATGAGGAGCAAGCCATGTATTTCATTATATATTCTGGATATTAAATGCTTATCAGATATATGATTTGCAAATATTTCCCCCCATTCTGTGGGTTATCTGTTAATTCTCTTGATAGTGTCCCTTTTTTTTTTTAATTAAAAAATTTTTTTTGATAGTGTTCCTTAATGCACAAAAGTGCACTGTATTTTTTCTTGTGTTGCTCATGCTTTTGGTGTCATATTTAAGACACCATTGCCAAATCCAAGGTCATGCAAATTTGCCCCTATACTTTCTTCTAAGAGTTTTAGCTTGTAAATTTAGGTCCTTAATCCATTTTTTTTTTTTTAAATAAATTTATTTATTTATTTATTTTTGGCTGCGTTGGGTCTTCATTGCTGCATGAGGGCTTTCTCTAGTTGCAGCGAGCAAGGGCTACTCTTCGTTGCAGCGCGCGGGCTTCTCATTGTGGTGGCTTCTCTTGTTGTGGAGCAGAGGCTCTAGGTGTGAGGGCTTCCATAGTTGTGGCACATGGGCTCAGTAGTTGTGGCACACGGGCGTAGTTGTGGCACACGGGCTTAGTTGCTCCATGGCATGTGGGATCTTCCCGGACCAGGGCTCGAACCCGTGTCCCCTGCATTGGCAGGCGGATTCTTAACCACTGCCACCAAGGAAGTCCCCTTAATCCATTTTGAATTAGTTTTTGTATATTCTATAAGATAAGGATCCGACTTCATTCTTTTGCATGTGTATATCAAGTTTTCTCAGCACCATTGTTGAAGAGACTGTCCTTTCTCCCACTGAATGGTCTTGGCACTTGTATTTTATTAGAATTGTTCTCCAAGATCAAAGAGCAATGTCAAGTGAGAGTCTTTACTTGAGTGTTATCATGGTCGTCACTTTTTACATAGCCCTTTAAAATAGTTTACTGGAACTTGCTTCATTATTCAAGGAACATGCAGGGGATGTCAACTGTTTTTTTTGGCAGTAAAAATTGTTCACTTTTCTTTGCTCACTGTGGCTAAGTTCCACAGAACTTAAAAACAATGTTTTGGAGAATTGCCACAATGCGTGACCCCTGACATCTGTCACTGCACTGTGCCAGATATCCCTGGGGTGGGTGGTCAGGGAGATGGGAGGTTGGATGGTAGGGAATTTCTGGTGCTCTGTCAGAATACACGCTGAATGGAAAGCCTTCTTCATATGTGGTTCCAGGCATGCTTCCTGCCCTTCAGTTTCTGTGGTCTCTCCATGCAGGAGCTGGTTGCTGAAAGCATGGGTGAGGAACAGAGAGGTATTCTAGGGACTGCCTTCAAGAGAACTAGTCCATTCCTCACACATCAGGTGTTCAACAGGTTTGTGTAGTTTGTGTGCATTGTGTGCTGTAGCTTGGGAGCACGGTAGAGAGTGGCTTCTACTATGGCATTCTGACTATGACATGGCCTGGTTTATTGTGGCTCAGCCTGACCCACTACTAAATCCCAATTCTAACCCGGGCGAAGCACACCTTATTTCCTGGTGGCTGTGCTCCCTTGACACTATAACCCCTAATTCTACTCTCAAGAAGATGGGAGTTTCGATGCATAGTCGCCAGGCTGAAGATCATACCCAGGAACTCAACATCCTCTTCTTTCCAACTCTTCCTCTCAGGCCCACAGGCGGCTTCTTGTCCTAGTGCATCCTCTGAGCTTCATGGGGGGTACACGCCCTTCCCTCTGATGCTTTGTTGTCATGTTGTCCATGGCCTAATTTGATCTGTATGTTGAAGGTAGATCTCAGTGTGTCTTACCTCTTAGAAGGATGTGCATGGGCTCTTACCTAACTATATTGGCCTAAACCATGTGTTTTATGTTCACAGCTATCACTCAGAAACAAATATTGTCCGATATATGAAGAGATTGGAAAACAAAGACATTTCCCTTGTTCATAGCATGATTCCGCTGGTAATTATGGCCTTTATTTCCACTTCCCACCCCACCCTGAACCCACCTCTTTGGGTCACATCTAATAGGCTGCAAGAGGGATGAATGGGTGACCATTCGGGGAGATGGGAGGGCCGATCAGATAGACCATAGGATGTCACTAACGTAATACGCTTTGGCTGTGCTTCTTCAAGGGGTCCTGTACCATGAAGCTCAACAGTTCATCTGAACTCACAGTAAGTAGGTCACTTCTGTTAAAAGGGAACTTAGCAGAGGCAGTGTCTTGGCTTACACATAAGCAGATAACTAGAGAAAGCTGCTCCTGGGACCGTGATTTAACAACTGCTTTAGTAATCCTTTACCTTGCTCTTCAACAACCTTGGCAGAAACCCTAACTTTATCACAACCTGATCATTTAAATTTATGGGTGAAATTATTTTTAAATATTAAAATCATTAAACATATGTCTTCCTACCTTCCCCAACTCCCCCCACCACCCTTTTAAACCTGCCACGTTGAAAGCTTTTATCAGTTTGTAGTTGTTAAGCTCAGATAGAATTAAGAACCGTAAGCCTTCTTTCTAGAAATCCTTTCTCAGTGCCAGAAAGGTAGAGGTTTGAGGTTTTAATTTGTTTCTTGTATCAACAGAAGATTTGTGTCCCCTGCTATGGTGTTTGGTAAGTATCTCTACTAGGCTAGGATGTTTCTTTTTTTTCCATAGGATTAGTCTGATATGACAAATCACGTCAGGCAAAGAAAATCATTTTATACCTAATAGGAGGATTTTCCCCGTTTGCTTTTATGTTGGTGTTTTGTTCTGCTTCATGAAAAAAGAATGATATATGTGCTATGTAAGAGTTTGAATAAACCATGCCTGAAACAACTCATTGGGTTTCATGGATATAAATCTATTCAGGGGCCTTTTTGTTCCCGAAAAAATAGGAAATGGTTATACTTTTGTATAAGTTCCCTTTCTGGGCCCCAGTGACCCACTTGTAAGATGAAGACAGTAATAGTACTTACCCCATAAGACTGTGGTTAGAGTTAAGTGAATGAATGTAAAGTGCTTAGAACAGGGCCTGGCACATAGTAAGCACTCTGTGTGTTAGCTGTTGCTATCATCATCATCATTGTTAAAGTTAGTCTTGTTATTACTGTTACAGTATGTACATATGTGTATGTTTCCTCCCTCCTTGCTCTTCAGCCTATCACATGGAAAGAATTTGCAAACATACACCCCTTTGTGCCTCTGGACCAAGCTCAAGGGTACCAGCAGCTTTTTCGAGAACTTGAGAAGGATTTGTGTGAACTCACGGGCTATGACCGAATCTCTTTCCAGCCTAACAGGTAAGGGGATTTCTTCTTGTGTCTTTTCAGTCATCTCTTGTAGTATAATACCCACTGGGATGGATGACTAGAAGGTCCAAAGTGGCCTCATTCACATAACTGGGAAGGTAGTGATGGCTGTTGTCTGGGAGCTCAGTTAAGGGTGTTGACCTGGGCCTTGGTTCTTCCCCATGTGGACCTCTCCAGTGGTTGCTTGAGCTCCCTCACAGAATTGGGTCTGGGTTCAAAGTGGAGTGTTCCAAGATGGAAGGACGTGGACGCTGTAAACTTCTTAAGGCTCAGCCTCTGGAGTTACACAACATCACTTCCAGAGCATTCTATCTGTCACAGCAAGTTTCAGGGCCAGCCCAGATTGAACGTGGGAAGGGGACAACACGTGGGTGTGAATGTCAAGAGTCCTGGTTCATTGCAGACCATCTTTGGAAGCTAGTTACTACATCCGTCTTATAGTGTAAGAATCAGAATCGAGCACACGTGTTAACTCCTTATAAGCAGTAATGCCTCAATCTAGTAAGGCCAGGAGAGTCCGGATCCTAGTTTGTTCTGTCACTAACTTTGAAAGTTCCCTTCCTCTTTTCTGTCCTCGGTCTCTGTCTGTAAAGTAAAAACATTTGAGCAACAGTGATTTTCAAAAGCAAAGGGCTCTTGCGGCATCTCCTGGGTACTTGTTAAAAAAATATAAATTCCTGGGCCCCACTTTAGAAGTACTGATCTCCAGGGGTTGGGACTAAAAGCCTTTGTTTTTAAGAAGCAACCAAGTGATTCTGATGTAGTATAGTCAACCTGGATCCACTGGATTTGTGATTGTTCTGTCTTCATGGGAATAGATAGACAGACAGACAGACATGTCATCAACATGTGAATTAACATCTGGGGATACCTTCAGAGGAGGAGTCTGGTATCTGCCCCGAGTTTCTCTACCTCCCACTGCTCAGTGTGGTTCTCCACCAGCAGTCTCAGCATTGGCAGCACTTAGAAGCTTGATAGAAATGCCAGATTTCTATTTCAAGATACAAAAATCAAAGGATTTTAAAAGCTGAGACATTTATTGTCTCATTTTCTGAGACAGAAAGTAATCAGATCTTAATCAGTTACTATCAAGCCCTACCTCCTGTTTGGAAACATAGGTATCACAGCAAAGCCATACACTTTGTGAAAACAATATACCCCATACAGTACAAACCCTTTAGGAAGAGGGCATGTGACAGATGAAAGGACACAGAGCTTTTTTAATATTAGTCTCTCAAACTCTCATTTCATAAATAGGGAGGAACTGACGTTTATGAAAGTCAGGCTGTAGTATACCTTCATTAAAATGTCATCATGCAGCTTTGCTTTTTTTTTTTAAGGGAGGAACCTGAGTAAATTAACCTGAGGCAATACCTTAATTAAGTGTTGACAATGAAGAAACTGCCCTCTAGTGATGGAATATGGTCACATCTTCTGTATTGTACTAGAGAGCAATTTTTCAAGACCATTTTAAAGTCATTAGCTCTTGCAGTAAATTGAGGTCCCAGGCAGGGTCTCTAGAAGACTGACTGAAGGATGAGGAAGCTCTCCTTCCCGTAAAGCAGTGGTTCCCAGGCTTGGAAATTAGACTCACATGGTGAGTCTATAAGAAATCCTGATGTCCAGATCACAATCCCAGATAGAATAATAATCTCTATGGGGAAAGACTAGGGTGAGGGAAGGATGCAGGCATGGGTATATCTTTGAAGCTCCCCAGGTAATTCCAGCTTGCAGCCAAGGTTGAAAACCATCATCTTAGAAGTTTCTCTGTTCTCCTCAGTTTACCTAATGCTCTTTCTCTGTCTTACTCTCCTCATTTGTATGATTGTCAGCAAGACTCCATTCTCTATCCCAGTCTTGGAGGAGGGAAAGAAATCTTTATCATTTTGTAGCTCCTGGCAGTGATGCCTTCCACAGCTCCAGAGATTCCCAGATATACCACCCATTTCCAAGAGCTGACTTGAGTGTTACAGAGGCTGTGTTGAGGCTTAGTAGAGAGAGATTTCTGGTCCTGAGCAGAGGCTGCTATGACAGATAGGGAAATACCTTACTCTTTGTTGGGAAAATACAGGGGCTGTGCTTCCAGTGAGTAAGGAAATTTGATGTCTAATTTGGGAAAAGAGGAAGGGATGCACCACATATTCTATGTGAGTGACTTTAGTTTTAGCTCTTCATAACCTCCATCTTGGTTTATTTGTGGTCATCTTTTTCTCCATAGGTGGATTATAAATCCCAGGTCTTATAATTCTAATTCCAGGTCTCAGAGTCAGTCTACCACAGGGCTAACTACTTACTGGTTAATTAGTCAGGATTTACTGCTGGCTAGTGTCCACTGAAATCTAAGGGACCAATGTAGGCTTTATAGTTATTGGAAGAAGAAACACAAGTTTTCTTGACTACTCTGCACAGAAAAAGAATTTAGTGTACCACGTCAGCCACTGAAGTTATACTCATAAAATAGAGGGTGTAGGGCTTCCCTGGTGGCGCAGTGGTTGAGAGTCCGCCTGCCGATGCAGGGGACACGGGTTCGTGCCCCGGTCCGGGAAGATCCCACATGCCGCGCGTCTGGAGCCTGTTGCTCCGCAACGGGAGAGGCCACAACAGTGAGAGGCCTGCGTACCGCAAAAAAAAAAAACAAAAAACAAAACAATAGAGGGTGTAGTAACCTCTTTTATCAAGGGACCATTTCCTGGTGTTTTTATTTATACCTGACGAGTTGGAATTGGTCAGTGTGTCTATAGAGTTCTAGAGTCCAGTCACCAAAACTTTGGAATCTAAATATATTTCCCTTCCTTTTTTGTTACTGCATGGTATTTTAAAAGATAACTATGGCATAATTTTTAGGAAGTAGCATTAGTAATATTTTATAACTTAATTTTTTATTGTGGTAAAATATACATAATATAAAATTTACTATTTTAACCATTTTTAACTGTCCAGTTCAATGGCATTCATTACATTCACATCATTGTACAACCATCAACTCTGTCTAGCTCCAGAACTTTTTTATCTTCCCAAATCGAAGCTCTGTACCCATTAAACAATATTTCCTCATTTACCCCCCTTACCCCAGCGCCTGGCAACTGTGATTCTACTTTCTGTCACTGTTAACTTGACCACTCTACGTACAGCACATAAATGGAATCATACAATATTTGTCCTTTTGTGTCTGGCTTATTTCACTTAGCATAATGTCTTCAGGGTTCATCCATGTTGTGACATGTCAGCATTTCCCTCCTTTCAAAATATTCCATTGTATGTATGTACCACATTTTGTTTATCCATTCTTCCATCAGTGGACATTTGGGTTGTCTCAACCTTTTGGTTATAAGGAATAATGCTGCTATGAGTGTTGGTGTACAAATACCTGTTTGAGTCCCTGCCTTCAGTTCTTTTGGGTGTATAGCCAGACATGAAATTGTTGGATATATGGTAATTCTGTTTAATTTTTTAAGGAACTGCCATACTGTTTGACAGATCTATGCAGAGGCATAGATGGAAAGAGAATCAAAGGATGGACACACAAATAGTTATATCAAGGTGGTAGAATTTCCAGTGACTTTTACTTTTTTGTCCTTACGCTATTTTAGTTTATAAAAACATTTTTTAACCACGATATATGTTATTTTAATACAATCCAAAAATAAGTTACTTTTATTGTGGGGAACATGCATATTATGAAACAATGAAATTCTTGATAAGATACTTAGATTCATTTCTACCCTGACTCTCCTGATCTCAGGGGGTTTGGCCATCAGCTGATAGCATAGTGAAGTTGGCTTTGAACTTGCCTTGGAGTTGAGGCAAACTACTGGTCTTCCTTTGTAGCAAAGCTGTACTCAAAGTGAGGGAGGTTTGCAACAAAGGGCAAAAGAGCCAAACTCTGTAGAGTAGAGTAATATTTAACATCAAGTGGACTCGAAATACAACTCTCTGGTTCTAAAATGCCTAAGTAGGAAAACTGCAATTTTCGGGCATAAACCTGAGTGTTTCTGCCTGTTTTCCTGATGGCTCCGCCTTGTCTGTGCTTCTGGGCCCTCACATAATGTCTTCCAGTCCAGAGCAGTTCTATGTTATGCCCACAGAAGGTTTTTATTCTTTCTCTCTTTCTCTAATAGTTCCTGCCTAGATAGAGACTGCCACAGGGCCTTTGTCTTCAGTACACTTTTTTCTGAGGGGAAATCAGCAGCTCAGAGGAGAGGTTAGCTAGCACCCAGGATGTGTGAGGCCTCCAGAGCTCTGTCATGTGGCTTCCTCCCTAGTTGTGATGTAGGTTTATCTCCTATACAGCAAGAAAGGGAACACTACCTTATTGATTTGAGATTTAGTTGAGGGATGGCTGATAAATATGGATGATAAAGGATTTTGTAACCAAAAACTGTGGCGTGAAATCTTTGGTTCATATAGCCAAGCCTTCACTTGGTCTATTTCCTGGGACAGTTAGATCCCAAAGTTGTTTAAAGGACTTGAAACAAAAATGTCAAGAAACTTGTCCCCATTTCTCTTATTTGCTCAATCTATAAACCCGGAGAGCATTTCTACCTTAGTGAAGAACATAGCAAGATAATATTTAATTACCTTTCCATTTCCTACCGTGCCCAGCGTAGCTTGCTTTGGCTTGCTCCCCGTATCACTGTGACACTCTTAAAATCATTCAGCAGCATACAAATACACTCTAGGAATTGCTAAGTTAAAATTATGATGTAATGTTTAAAGCAGACAGAAACAGCAATTAACACCTTCCACGGTTATCTAAAATGAAAGACAAGCTGGAATTATTATTAGCTCACTTGGCTTATAAAAGTGAGGAAGTTGTTTTTGTCTTTAAAAACTGCAAACTGTGCTCTTGAGTGCAGATAGAGCTAGCGGTTGCTTTCCCAGAATCTCCTCCTGGTAAGGTTCTTAAATGAGGTGTGAACAGGGCGCAATCAATGACTCTCAAACTTTATTGTGCATGAGAATCACCGGTAGGGTTTGTGAAATTGCTAAGCCCCACGGCCAGAGTTTTTGATTTAATGAGACTGGATTGAGGCCTGAGAATTTGTATTTCTAATATAATCCTGGGGGATGAGGTTGTGCTGGTTTGGCTACCACACTGTGAAAACCACGGGCTGCAGGGGTTCTCAGTCCTGGCTGCATGTTAGAATTCCTGGGGAGCCTTTGAGGTATGCCATGCCCTCCCCACCGGGCAAACTAGCTACATCGGAATCTCCTCCAGGGGCAGTACCCAGGCATCACGGAGTTTTTAAAAAGCTCCTCAGGTGATTCTAATGTGCATCACTGGGTTGCAAAGTGTGTTGACCTGGAGGAACACCAAAGAGGGAGGTTTAGTTAGATGACTAATATCTTCCAGTGGAGTGAACTTTAAAACTGGCCTTTGCAGGCCAAGTCACGACTGTCATGTGCAGATCACATTGTTTACAACAAAGAGAGTCAAACCCCTGATATTGGCCATGTCCCTCCCCTTCTTTCCTGAGCTCGTGGTCAGTGTCACTGAGTAGACTTAACTCATTGATAACTTCTGATTTGCTTTCCTGCTGGGCCTAGTGCAGCTTCAGAGCCCTCCCCTACGGAGAGCTCTGAGAAACCAGATATTAGAGACCCTCTCTGATGAGTGACTGATTTCCCAAGGAGACACTCAGAGTGCCAGGAAGAGAAAGAAGGGTGAAGGATGAAAAGAGCCACTTTTGGGGAAATATAAAGCAATGAGAAGGATCTCCCCTTCCCCAACTTTCTTGACTCTCAAGAGTATATTTGAATTTTTGCAGTTTGTAAGGCTTTGGAGAAGTGGTTCTCATGTTGGGCTGTATCCACAGAATTTCTGATTCAGTACTCCTGGGGTGCAAGCCAAGCATTCATATTTCTAACAAGTCCCGGGGTGATGCTGATATTTGGGGGTTTTGAGTTTGAAAACCATTGCTTTAAGGTGCTCTTGAGATATCAGAAAGGTTAGAGTGGCTGGATCCATCTAGATGTTTTTTGCCCAGAATTCATAGGTTAAGCATAGAATTTAGCTTATGTCAAATTAGATATAGGTTGGTAAGAACGTGTTGAGGGGGTATTATTTTAAGCTACTAGAAGCAGAGATCTAGGTAGCGTTTGGAATATTTGAGTTATGCAACGAAGAGTTTGATTGAATTTGAATTGCTTCCAAGATATGGAAGCATATCGTGTTTATCCTGTCTGTAAGATAGGAGTCAGCACTAATTCTACCTTGTTTTCTTGAGAGTGGTCCTCTGAGGTTGCCATGCACTGATTTAGGTCATTTTTGACACACTGGCTGTTTTGTTGATCATTTTACTATGATTAGTTTTACCATAATGTCAGTTTCTTAGCTAACATTTCACTTGGATCATTTTTGTTCCTAACCACTCGTTGGTGGTATTTTTAAAGTAAAGAAGGGTTTGGATGAGGACAGTTTGGCATTAGAATGTCCAACATCAAAACATTATGTATCACAAGAAATTATTAATAGTGCTTCTTTCTGGGGAGTAAGACTGGGAAGAATTTGGGGGGAGTTGCTTTCTTTTTTTTTTTTTTTTTTTTTTTTTTTACTGTAAGTTTCATTCCTTCTGCATTGATGGAATTAAAAAAAATCAGACAAACATATTACTTTTATAATACAAAATTTAAATTCATCTGTAAATTAGGTGGCATATCCCAATGAGATGAGAGTAAGATCCAGAGGGGCTCAGGATAAAATTGCTTGAAAAGGGATAGCAAATCAAGGAAGACTTTGATATTAGGGGCAAGAGAAACTCCAGGATGGCCCCATCTCTTTGTTAGACCTGCCTAGGAATGAGTGACTTTAAAATGCTGTGTTGTAGGAGAAATTTAGTAATCCCCTCCTGCCCCATGACACCATCATTAAGTAAAGGTTCTTAGGTGCAACAACAGAAGATGGGTTGGCCTAATTTAAGCAGAAAAGCAATTTACAGGGTGAAGATATTGGGTGCTTCCCAGAATTGATGGAAAAGCTGGAGAATGGGGCTTCAAAAGTGAGCCAAGACCCAAGGGAAGTTTGCAGCAGAGAACAAATCAAGGTCACTCCAGTGGAAGCATCGCCACCACCACTGTGACTGCCCTTTTCCTAGGGTCACTCCCTCCAGATTCATGAAGTCCCAGGCTGGAGTATCCGATAGGTTGAGACTGGGTTACATGTCTAGCACCTCGTTCATGGGTAGTGATTGGGAATATCTGGTCCCTTTCTGCTTCCATAGGGTGTTTTAGGACCCTGCCTTTCCCTAGACTCACACAAAAGGGGAAATTCCCCTTTTAAGGGGACTGAAAGGCTGAGCATTTCTACATATACACACACGAAAAGAGCAACAATGAGAACCTGCAAATCTCCAACATCCTAATGTAACTCTTCCTTTCTATTTCTAAGCATATTCACATGTTTGATCATCACAGCACCATTTTCTAATTGAATTGCCTTTGTTTTTTTTGTTGTTGTTTTTGTGTTTTTTGTGGCACGCGGGCCTATCCCTCTTGTGGCCTCTCCCGTTGCGGAGCACAGGCTCCGGACGCGCAGGCTCAGCGGCCATGGCTCACGGGCCCAGCCGCTCCGCGGCATGTGGGATCTTCCCAGACCGGGGCACGAACCCGTGTCCCCTGCATCGGCAGGCGGACTCTCAACCACTGCGCCACCAGGGAAGCCCTGCCTTTGTTTTTTACTGTTTGTTATGTAGTTCGTTTGTTACTGTTTTTAGTGTTTATATGTAGTTTGCAGATATTTTCTCCCAATCTGTAGCATGTCTTTTCATGTTCTTAACAGGGTCTTTTGCAGAGCAGAAGTTTTTAACTATGATGAAGTTCAATTTATCCATTTTTCCTTTTATGAATTGTGCTTTTGATTTCAAGTCAAAGAACTCTTTGACTAGCTCTAAATTTCAAAGATTTTCTTCTGTTTAATCCTAAAAGTTTTGTCGTTTTATGTTTTACATTTAAGTCCATGATCTATTTTGAGATAGTTTTTGTATAATATATGAGACCTAGGTTGACCTATGGAAGTCTAATTGTTCCAGCATTATTTGTTGAAAAGGCTGTCTTTCCTCTATTGAATTACTTTTGCAATTTTGTCAAAAATCAGTTGGGTTTATATATGTGAATTTATTTCTGTTTCTATATTCTATTGATCTACAAGTATATCCTTCCACTAATAATACACTATTTATTACAGTAACTATATAATGAGTCTTGGCATCAGACTGACTCTTCTTACTTTTTTCTTTTTCAAAATGAAGCTATTTCAGTTACTTTGCCTTTATGTATAAATTTTAGAATAATCTTATGTCTACAAAAATCTTGGTTTTATTCAATAATGATGCATATTTTAGCTCCTAAACATTATAGTTTTGGGACTTCCCTGGTGGTGCAGTGGTCAAGACTCCACGTTCCCAATGCAGGGGGCCCAGGTTTGAACCCTGGTCAGGGTACTAGATCCCACATACATGCCGCAACCAAGAGTTCACATGCCGCAACTAAGGAGCCGGTGAGGTGCGACTAAGGATCTGGTGGGGTGCAACTAAGGAGCCCGCGAGCCACAACTAAGGAGCCTGCGTGCTGCAACTGAGACCCAGTGCAACCAAAATAAATAAATAAATAAATAATTTTTTTTTAAAGTTATAGTTTTTACAACAGGCTAGATGTTAGATATTATAGATATTATAGGTGGTTGAAGGGAAACAACTCACTTCGTATTTAAATTTACAGTTTATCACTCAAAAAAACCTTTTCATGAAAAATGTCTTTTTAAATGTAATAATTTTAAAAACATAGGAAACTTCTTAAGAAGTTCAGATATTATTAGAAATAAAATAGGCCCACTGACTTGTAGACAGCTTAAAAGAAAACTTCTCTGAAACTGCACACTAAATGTGGCCATTAGTGTGTGAACTACAATGGTGTGTTAAAAACTACTGAATGATTTTCAGAAGAATATCTAGAGAAAATTAAAACAAGAATAGATTTGGTAAATCTCGATACTTGATAGTTCAAAAAAATTGTATAAATCTTAAATTATCAGCACCCAAAATTTTAAATGTTATGATCCATAACATGATCATTTTCTTTAGGGCACTATTTTTTTTAAAATTAATTAATTAATTTATTTATTTTTGGCTATGTTGGGTCTTCGTTGCTGTGCTCGGGATCTCTCTAGATGTGGCGAGCGGGGACTGCTCTTCGTTGTGGTGCTCAGGCTTCTCATTGTGGTGGCTTCTCTTGTTGTGGAGCATGGGCTCTAGGCGTGCGGGTTTCAGTAGTTGCAAACTCCGGGCTCTGTAGTTGTGGCTCACGGGCTCTAGAGCGCAGGCTCAGTAGTTGTGGTGCCTGAGCTTAGTTGCTCCACGGCATGTGGGATCTTCCCGGACCAGGGCTCGAACCTGTGTCCCCTGCATTGACAGGCAGATTCTTTTTTTTTCTTTCTTTTTTTTTTTTTTTTTT
>NW_021703782.1:56990937-57183105 GCF_005190385.1 Monodon monoceros
GGGGCATGAACCCGTGTCCCCTGCATCGGCAGGCGGACTCTCAACCACTGCGCCACCAGGGAAGCCCAAGCCGGCGGATTCTCAACCACTGTGCCACTAGGGAATTCCCTAGGGCACATTTTTAACACCTTTTGACTTGTATAAATAAAACATCCTACTGTTTTCTCAGTTCAATTTATAGTATAATTCAACAGGACTTTTGGTGACTGCTGGGGTTCACACTAAGTCATGAATTGTAGCGTATTCTGCAGTCACGCAAATGGGTTCTCTGTTACTTTTTTGTAAGTATATATACTGTGCAGAAATCTTTCTCTTAAAAACAGCAGCTACAGTAATCCATCTTCAAATATTCCCAAGCAGCCAGCTTCTGAGGCATTTCTTACGGTGTATATAAAGTCAGCCACTGTATTCTTTAGGTGGAACAAAGAGGTTATTTCATGACTGGTTGAGGATGACTTCTGCAATCAGTGACAAAGGTACTCAGTAACTGACCAAAATGCCTTCTTTATAGGATACAATTCACTTATAATCTTATGCTTAAATTTTATGCTTAAAAAGTGCTGTGCTTTCCACCTGTGACTATTGGCCTTGCATATCATTCTGCAAAATCATCTGGAGGAGCAGGCCATCCATGTTCCTGCTTCATCATAGGTAGACATATCTGCAGTTATATTTCTAAAATCTAGTGGAAGTTTCCAAGTGTCCCTTGGGATTTATTTTGTGTGATAGTCCAATAAAAATTTGTTCCAAAGATCTCAAAGTTTAACCTTTCCAGATAGAACTAAATTGTAATATTTCTTAATCTTAACCTTTGCCCAGTGCTCTTAGCAAAGGTAAAGGTAAAATGATAAAAATCTTTGAAGTTTATTTTGTCCTTCTTGCGCTAATCTTAGCAAAAAGAGCTGAACTATCACTCTAGCTCTGTCATGCCATCTTCAAATTCCACCGCCCCTTTAATTAATTTTTTTGCCAAATTCACATTGAATAGCTGCCCTGAAATCCCACACTTTCGATGATGCACTGACACTAATAGGGTCTAGGTTTAAATCATTACAAAGCTGTTGAATCCCATCAACTCCAATTTATTTTCACCTCGCGGACCTTTGTACTTGCTATACAGTTGTTCTAGCTTCGTCTCGTCTACTGGATTTCTCGTGGATTCTTTGTAGAATGAGTCTGGGTTTTGGAAGAAGTTGCTAGTTCTCACTCATTCAGTGTTAAACAGTACAATATGTCGCAGTTTTTTCACCAGCCTGAGTAAATGCCATGACTGGGGGCCTTGTTTTTCTCAGACAGTTTAAACTTACGCCTACCTGGCACTTCTAACTGGGTCTGAGGCTCCCCTCAGAGGCTCCACAGCATCACTGTGGCTGGCTCTGCAGGTCCAGGCCACTAGCCACTTCATTTTAAATAGATGTCAGAAGACCACTATCCTAGCTGCCCCTTCGTAGGTAGTACTTTTCTGATGGGTTCTCAGTCTGGGTTATGCATATAAGCAGTTACTTTTCATAATACTTTTCCACCAACAGGTGGCACTAATAATTCCCCTTATTTCCATAGTACCCCAGGAATAAGACTTGTGTGGCATTTAGAACATATCTTTTGTACTTTTTTGAGTTGAAACATGGCTGATTTTTAAGAGTATCTAAGGCAGAAAACACCCAGCATTCCTGATCAAGTCTTTAGCATGTTGCCTTTCTCCTGGATTACTGGCTTCTAGCTCCAGTCTCTTCTTTCACTCCTTGTCTAAACACCTTGGTTGGTCTTCCAACAAAACAAGATGAGTAGAAGTCGTGAGAAAAACACAGAGAGAAATACAAAATCCATATGCTGAAGTCCCTTTCCATGGGAGAAAGGATGACATTAATGTTGATTGTCTGGACTGGAGAAGAACTCAATTTTGAACAAATTGACTAAACATTTATTGCAGAGTTACTCCATGCATAGTACTATTCTATATATTCCCTGTGAATGTATAGAACTCTAATACCTAAGATCCTATTCTCAAAGCCTATACCCTAATTGAGATAAAATAGGCACACGAAGTACATGTGAGATCTATAATAATTTTCAGTGTACAGTGTATGAATAGGATGGTATTATCAGAAGAACGAGTAGAGTAAAATACTACGTGAGTTTGGAGGAGGTAAAGAATAATTCAGTCAGTCAATCAGTATTTATTGAACACCCCCTATGTCAGTGTTCTTGGCATAGAGAATACAATGTTGATAAAGACAGATAAGATTTCTGCCTTCAGGGAAGGCCTCTCTGAGGAGGTGACACTTGAGCTGAGACCTAAATACTGAGAAGAAGATAGATATTTGAAGAACTAGAGGAGGAGCTTTCCAAGCAGAAGGAACATTTAGTGAAAAGCCCCAAGGCAGACATTGGTTTGATCTGTTTCAGGGAAGGAAGAAGGCTTGGGTGGCTGGAGGATAGTGAACAAGGAGAGGATGGCAGAAGACATGGGTGTAGAGGTGGGTGGAAGTCACAGATCATGTGGGGGATTTGTAGGCCATGGTGAGGAACTGGATTTGTGACTTTGGGGATGGCTTTATGGAAGAGGCAGAACTTGAGTTGGGACAGTTGAAGAATGGTGGATTTGGCTTGTTGGAGGGAAAGGAGAGGGTGATAGAGGTTGAGGGTTGTGGCAGTGCTCATTCAAGTGCTGTGGTAGCCCCTCCTCAGCCCATCCTGTGTCACAGGGTGATGAGGGTTGCTGCCTGAAGATGGTGATGATGACGACGTCGATGATAGTGATGACAGTTGCCAGCACTTAATGAGTGTTTACCTAGTGCCAGGCACTGTGAAAAGCCCTTTACCATGGATCATCTCATGTCTTATCATATCTGCCCTTCGAGTTGGGTGCAATTATTATGCACATTTCAGAGATGAGAACACAGAGAGGCTAAGTAAATAGTGGTGTAAGTGGTTTGCTAAAACGTGGCATATTCATTTTCCTGTTCTCAAAAGAAAGAACATCAAATGAGCTAGAACTTGTTTTTCAGAAGCCAGGAAAACAGAAGCCGAGTATTTGCCTCCCTCCCTGGAAGAGAGAGGAGAGAGGCAAAGCTCACTCAGTGTGGGTGATGAGGAAATGGGTGCCCCGGGTCTTATGGGGACAGGCCTTTTACATGGAGCTAAACCTCCTAGTTCTGTCAGTCAGACAAGGGTTCTGTGAAGGAAAGCCAGCGTTTGCTCCCATGATTCTCAATCCTTTGGGAAGCACAGAGTGCTCAGAGGAGCCTCACTGCTTACAAGTGAAGCACGAGGCCCCTTAAGACGGGCCAACTTGTATCAATGTCTCCGGCTGTCACTGTTGGCCGGTTGGGCATGTAATATTCTGACTCAGTTTCTTCATGTACAAAATGAGGACAATGGTACCTACCTTGTGGGGGTATTAGGAGGATTAAGATGATGTAAAATGCTTGGTGGTGACAACAACAATGTTTCCCATTTACCTGTGTTTACTCTGTGCACAGCCTGGTAAAGAGGAAGTGCTTAATTAATGGAGCAGTTTATGCTTATTATTATTATTCCCTAACTCATCTAGTCTCTTCTGTTGCTCTGTGACACCCACACTGTGGAAATCACCACTTTCCTTCCTTTCCTCCAGGCAGGCTCTACTCCCTGCACACCCAGATGTTTCCCTGTTCTCTGTCCTTTTCTCATGCTGAGCCCTAAATCGTCAATTCGGCCGTCTCCTGACACCAAACCATCAATGCCCCTATGCTAGTTTGCAGATATTTCAAATTCAACTGGTTCCATCCCAGTGTTCTCTCAAAAAATGTTTTCCAATGCTCAAAATTTTAGCTTTTAGTTTAGAAATTAAACAGTTTATCTAATTTATTCTTAAGCCTTGTGCTTTTTTAGAGTATGATCTCAATATTACGGAGTGACCAGAAGCGATGAATGCCAAAACCACTGCGCCTTCCACAGAGTCAAAAGATGGTGTAATTTTGTGAAATGGAGGAAATATGCATTTTGAATGGGATTAAAAAAACCTATTACTCACTTCCTTTCCTTCCTGCAGAGAGTACTGAGAACATTAAGTAACAGTTTATGACTGACTCAGCATCCCTCCCTGGAATGTTAGTCATTAAGTGTTCTCTAAAAGTAGTGTCTTCAAGGACTGCTGAGATGGGGATGGCCAGCCTCTAGCAGCCATGAGCATTAGGGCTTGGGAAAGCCAACCCTGAGGCTGTCAGGACTGGTGCCACACTCCAAGTGTACAGTTCCTTTGGGGTAATCTGATCATTGACTGAACATTTGGTGATGTTAAGAAATTATTGTTCATTGTTTTAGATGTAATAATTAGTTATCTTTTGTATTTATTTATTCATTCATTTATTTATGCATGTATGCATGCACACCGCGCCATGCGGCATGCGGGATCTTAGTTCCCCAACCAGGATCAAACTCGTGCCCAGTGCAGTGGAAACGTGGAGTCTTAACCACTGGGCCACCAGGGAAGTCCCTACAGTTATCTTTTAAAAATAATTCTTATCTTTGTGGTTTTTTTTTTTTTTTTTTGCAGTACGCAGGCCTCTCACTGTTGTGGCCTCTCCCGTTGCGGAGCACAGGCTCCGGACGTGCAGGCTCAGTGGCCATGGCTCACGGGCCCAGCCGCTCCGCGGCATGTGGGATCTTCCTGGACCGGGGCACGAACCTGTGTCCCCTGCATCGGCAGGCGGACTCTCAACCACTGCGCCACTAGGGAAGCCCCAAAATAATTCTTATCTTTGAAAGATACATATTGAAGATTGAATTGATGAAATGATATGATGCTTGAATTCTGCTTCAAAATAATCTAGTTCAGACTGAGGGATATAGGTGGAAACAAGATTGACCATAATCTGATCATTTTTAAATCTGAGTGATAGGTATAATGTGATGGTTCCTTATATTCTTCTCTCTACTTTTCTATAATTTTGGAATTTTCCATAATAAAAATAATTTTTTTAGGTGCATGGGTAAGCTTTAGTGCACAGACCAGGTACTGTTCTGGTTGTTCAAGACTTTAGGCCCATGCAGGGGTCCTAGGTGAGCTTTTAGTGTCAGTGTTGCTGAACACACAGCCTGTGCCTGATGAATATTGAATGAGTAAATGAAAGCAGAGAGGCATAAAGCTCTGACCCTTTTCTTGCTGTCTTTGCAGCGGAGCCCAGGGGGAATACGCTGGGCTGGCCACTATCCGAGCCTACTTAGACGGGAAAGGAGAGAGACACAGAACAGTGAGTGTGGACCGTTTGCTCACCGTCGGGGGGTGGGGGGAGGGCAGCAGGTTCAGCTTTAGGGTCCCTTTCATTCTGTGGGACACTCCCTCCAAGTCTTCTTGGAAGAAGCTGGGGAAACATAAAATCAAGAAACAAATGTCTGTGAACTGGCTATTACGATCCTTGCCTCCAAGACGTTTCACTGGACCATTTTGAGGGAAAACATTTGGAGATAAAAGGCTTTCTCTCAAAGCCAGTCTGTAAAAGTCAGCCAGTTGGCTGTGGACCTGCTCCCCGCAGGGAGCAAAAGGAGGAAGGGGCAGGAATGTTGCCATTCCAAGCCTCCCTCCTTGGCTCAGCCCTGGACAGAGGGCAGAGACTGAGCTTTCATTCTTCTGTAACTCCTACTGTGCCTGAGCACAGTTCTTGTCATATGTATGCTCAGAAAATATTTATTGAATAAATAAATTCCCTATTAAGTGATTCTCAGCTCTAAGCAACAAAAGAAGACATGGGACATGGAGCAGAGTTCACGGTTCTGCTTCTTTGTTTGCTTTGGGTGAGAGTCTAGTCTCTAGGGTCCAAACTGCTTTTGGGGGGCCCTTGTGCGGCCAGCAGGTGCTAATGGGCTCGCCAGGCCTCCACTAATCCCCAAAGGCAGTGCCTTTAGCAGATGACCTAACAACACAGGCTTCAGATTGTGGCTGAAGGAGGTCTGTGTTCCTGGGACCTTCATTTTGGTGATGGCCACACTAAACTTGAACTGCATGAGCTGTGGAGGTGGTGGTAGAGGGAGCAGTGGGTAGGATCCAGGAGCAGGTCGAAGCGTCTGCCCAGCCCGGGAGAGTTAGAGGAAAAGGTGCTGGGGTGGTCTGGCTGCCCACATAAGTGGGGTGCAGTGGGTGGTAGTCCAATCTTAGTCCATTCCTGGTTTTATTAAAGCTGGAAGATTGTTTATGGCCAGTTGCCTGGATTTTGCAGTGAAGAATTTAAATACTATTTCACTTCCCTTTCACAAAAGGGGAGAAAAAAAATTTTCTCCCACCTTCCCTTGTTTATCCATCCTGATTACACAGGTGTGTTTTCCCAGGCCTTCGTCCTGGTTGGGGAATAGAATTGATTTTCAAAGACCTTTCGGAAAACAGGACATTTATTACTTGAATAAGTTATTGAAGACTGGCCACATGCAAGGTACTGTGTGTGCCAGTCCAGAGAGAGATCAAGCGATAAATCAGACAGATACAGTCCCTGATATTTCAACTTTTTTTTTTTCGCTTGGGTGTTGAATTCTTTAACTTTCTAAGGAAGGGTTAGTTTGGAATTACAATTATTCTTTGGACCTCAGAACCTCAGCACTGTCATAGAGTCAGAAAGGAAACACTGGGACTCCAGTGAGAGGATGCCAGATGACTGACATTTAAAGTTGCTTTCTCTATTTTTCCTCCGTGGCTTCCATGTACTCAGTAGGCCCTGGAACTTCCCATTGTTATGTTCTTTAACCATGAGGTGTCTGGGACTCCTGGGGAGGGAGCCATTCATCCTGTGTAACCATCTTCATGTCGCTCCTGCTTTATGGAGAGGCCGCCGAGATCTACACTGTGGTGCTTGTGGAAGGCCAGTGAGCAGCTAGTGAGAAAAGGCCAGCTAAACCCCGGGTCTGTCCACTCTGTGATACTTCCCATCCCTCCTGGGTTCCCTGCTCTTTAGTCTGACACCCGGAGCTATCTGTGAATGTCTAGGAGTTGGGGACCAAACCAGAAAGGTCAACGAAAAAGGATGAGAGACGTTTTGATTGGGCCTGGGCAGAGTTCTTCTGTGACTCATGGATTCTTTTTAGCTCCTTTTCCTTCTTTGTTTTTTCCAGTCCTCCCTTCTCTCTCAGTCCCCTTGTGTGTGACTTTTCTTCTGGCACCGCTGTTCACACTACCATCACTGAAATGTTGGGAGAGGTTATTCCACTGAAGGACAGAGAGGAGTGGGATGCTGCATTTTGGGGGGTGGGTGAGGGGAGGCAGGGAAGGCTACCCAGTCACTGAGCTTGTAGAAATACAGAACTCTTAAGTTTGGAAATGTTGGCATCCTTTCTAGATTAAAGATTTTAAGTAAACCTGACTTTTTTAGTTAGAGAAAAAGAAAATGACTTATTATTCAAATAATCAGGGAGGACTTTTCAGCATCAGAGATGTCTAAGACAGCTGTTTCCATACAACAGACTCTAATGGAATCTAGTAAAATATATCCTTCTTTTGGGAAAAAAAAGAATGTGGGGAAGTCATGTGCTACAGAACCTCCCGGGTTCCTGATGATTCTCTTATTTCAAGCTGTTTTGGAAGTTATTTTCACATTTACTCTTAGGTTAAATTTCAGAGGTTCCTAAAATGCAATGGCCAAGTTCTTGATTTACCAGTTTAACTTCAGAGAATACAAATTATTTAACAAACACTTATCTAGAAATTACCCTGTGCCAGGCACTGTCCTAAACACTTTATGATTATTAACTCAATTTGCCTGTCAAATACTAACTCAGGTTTGTGGATCAGAGGCTGAATTTCCTATACAAAGGGAAAACGCTGACCAAAAAACTCCCCAAAAAACAAAAAAAACCCACCGCCAAAAAACACCCCCAAAACCTGTATGTATTTTTCTTTTCTCAGCTGCCTGAGGCAAAGGAGTGGCCTTTTGTTTTTCGATTTTACCTGTGGTAAGAAATTGATTTCCCTTGCAAAGTAGCCCTCCTCCTTAATCTGTCACTCATTCAGCAAGTCTTTTTTTTTTTTTTATAGATTTATTTAATTTATTTATTCATTTGTTTTTTGGCTGCGTTGGGTCTTCCGTTGCTGTGTGCTGGCTTTCTCTGGTTGTCGCGAGTGGGGGCTACTTTTCGTTGCAGTGAGTGGCTTCTCATTGCGGTGGCTTGTTGCGGAGCACAGGCTCTAGGTGCACAGGCTTCAGTAGTTGTGGCACACGGGCTTCAGTAGTTGTTGCTCGTGGGCTTAGTTGCTCCACGGCATGTGGGATCTTACCAGAGCAGGGCTTGAACCCGTGTCCCCTGCATTGGCAGATGGATTCTTAACCACTGCACCACCAGGGAAGCCCCCAGCAAGAGTTTGAGGATGAGCTATGTTGGGTCTGTACCAGGTGCATTGGGGGGTTAGAAAAACACAGCATCCACCTAAACACTAACCAAAGAGGGTTAGTGTTGATAAAATAGCAAATCTGGATCCTGTTATTTCCAAGTCCTTTGCAACGCCACAATTTGTAAAGTGAGGATCCACATAGAAAATCAGAAACATCTAACAGCAAAAAATTCCTGACAAAACCACTGAGACCTTTTCTTTCCGCTAATCCTTATATCAGGATGTGTGTTAGTTTCCCATGGCTACTGTGACAAATTACTACAAATTTAGTGGCTTAGAACAACACAGGTTTATTTTCTTATAGTTATGGAGGCTAGAAGTCTGAAATTGGTTTCACTTGGCTAAAGTCAGTGTGTTGGCAGGGCTCGTTTCTTCTGGAGGATCCAGGAGAGAATCTGTTTCTTTGCCTTTCCTAGTTTCTGGAGGCCTCCTACATTCCTTGACTCATGGCCCCTTCCTGCCATCACTCCAACCCCTTGTTCAGTTATCACATCTTCTACCTCCTCTGTAGTCAAAGCTTCCCCTGGTTCCTTATGATGAGAACACTTGTGAATGCATTTAGGGTCCAACCTATAATCCAGATTTCAAGATCCCATCTCAAGATCCTCAATTTCTCACCTCAAGATCCTTAACTTAATCACACCAGCAAAATCCCTTTTGCCAAATAAAGTCACATTCGTAGACTCTGGGATTAGAATGTGGACACATTTGGATGCTATTCAGTGTATCGCAAGATGAGTGACATTTTTAACTTGGATGTTTTTGTTGCCTCATAACTTCTCTGGTATGAATTCTTCATTGCGGCCTTTAACAAATATTTTATATTCACTTTTAAATATTCACCTTTCCCTTCCTTGATCAGTGTTCTGCCCAGAAGGTATCCTTTTATCCAAAGATCCTCTGGTAGAATAAAAATATCTTGTGAGAAAGGAAAAATAACTCCAGCTTTGGTCCTGAGAAATTAAAGAATTTAATACAAAAGGGAAACATTTAAACAAGAAAAAGGATTTGAGGACAACACAGCATAATCAGCATGAGACCAGTAACCATTCAAAAGAGGCACTAACTCTCTGTCTGAAGAAGAACAACAAAGTAATTTCATGTTTGCCTCTGTTTGTAGTTCTCTTTGGATCACATGCATTTTGCTTAAGTAGATGGCTTTGCTGTTTTTGAGGAAACGGCTGTAAGCTAAATTTCCCCTTCATAAGCCCATTTTTATGATGCCCATCCATTTCTCTTCAAGGGGTGCCAGTATTGGTTCTGGGATTTAAAAAATGAAAAACAGGATTGTTTTCAGGGTCAATATTGCTTCTTCTTGTTGCTTTCTGTTGGAGGGAACTCCATGAGGCCCTTTCCTGTAGTGGGGCACCATCAGATCATACAGAGCACCTGTGTTCACATGATTTGGGGGCAGGAAGTGAAAATGATTTAAATCTGGGGATTTTTTTTTTTTTTTTTTTTTTTTTTTTTTTTTTTTTTTGCGGTACGCGGGCCTCTCACTGTTGTGGCCTCTCCCATTGTGGAGCACAGGCTCCGGATGCACAGGCTCAGTGGCCATGGCTCATGGGCCCAGCCGCTCCGCGGCATGTGGGATCTTCCCGGACCAGGGCACGAACCCGTGTCCCCTGCATCGGCAGGTGGACTCTCAACCACTGCACCACCAGGGAAGCCCTAAATCTGGGAATTTTAATGTTGTGCGTGCCTACCATCCGCCTTCCATAAGAATTCAGCACATCTTTAAGCTCTGGCTTAGGTTCTAGCTCTTGACATACTTTCTCTTGATCTCTTCAACTTGAAGTGGCACCCCGTTATTCTGAGTTCCTTTGGTACCTGTGGGCTCTAGACATTTTTTTTAAAGAATTTTTATTTCCCCAATTATACTGACAACGACAAGATGCTTTGGAAAGAGAGGAACGGCTTCCTCAGATAAGGGAGGAGGAAATGTTTCCACTGGCCAAGGAGACTAGGTTGAGGTGATGTAGTCCCTGTTTAAAGGGTCCTTTTATTTATTTATTTATTTTTATATTTTAATCTGACCGCACCGCCCGGCATGTGGGATCTTAGTTCCCCAACCAGGGATCGAACCCGCGTCCCCTGCATTGGAAGCGCGGAGTCTTAGCCACTGGACCTCCAGGGAAGTCCTTCTAGACATTTATTTATATGGATGCCAGCCTTGTCAGTGAATGCAGTGTGTGAGCACAGGGCAGGGGCTGATCGGCATTTGTGCTTAGTTATGATTCTCATGGCAACTAACAATTCATTGCACAGAGTAAGCATCCAATAATGAAGTAGTCATTGGTGTGTTGGCACTGGGAGGCCTTGGAATATGTCGACTATTACTTCTTCTGGTCTCAGTAGAGCCAAGCAGAGCACTGGAGCTGTGATGTGTGCATTTGAGTCCTAGAGTTTAACTTCCAATCTCATGTTCTTGTAAGGTGCTTTCTATATATTATAGCTGAGACAAGGTTAGAATAAGTCTAGGCCTGTTTTTGGTGTTGCTGGGATAAGGGAGGAGAGTATTAATATTCTGAAAGTCTTTAGGGAACAGTATTTGGGGATTCAGTGTAAACTCCTGTTGGACATTGTTTTGTAGTACGGTACTAATGAAATAGTAGTAAACTTTAAGGCATTACTGGTCAATTTAAATAGAGCATGTGGCACCTATTGAATTTGTGCTCCAAGTATTTTGTAGGACTTTTCTGTCATTATGAATAGCCTGGTGATTTTTCTCTCCTTCCTTCCTTTCATTCCACTCCTAAGGTTTGCCTCATTCCAAAATCCGCACATGGAACCAATCCTGCAAGTGCACACATGGCAGGCATGAAGATTCAGCCCGTGGAGGTGGATAAATACGGGAATATCGATGCAGCTCACCTCAAGGCTATGGTACTCATCTTCCACTTAACAGATGGGGGAGGTCTGGGTTGGAAAGAAGTTGTGGGGATCAGGGATGGTTTATCTTCTTTTGCATTCTAATTAAAAGACTGCAGTTCCTCCTCTGAATGAGTCTAGGGGGAATGGCATAAAATCAGACAACCTAGCTGACTCTGTAAGAAAAATAAAAGCAAGAGTCACATTTCTGGTCCAGAGTAGAGCTGACCACAGTCTGTTTTACCTCTTCCTTCTCTAACAGGGAGAAAGTCCTTTACGCTGAAATCCCCTCATCTAATGTGTGCATGTGTAAGAAACTGAATTATTCACGGTGGTAGTAAGGATACTCCTTGCAGGATCTACCTGCCTCCTTCTGCCCAACCTTCCCCTCCTTCCCCCATTAACAGTCACACTGGCAGTCACTGGTATTCTCAATCTTTGTGTTGGGAATTAAAATGTAAATGTAGATTTTGCAGATGCTTGTGATGGGCCCAGCCGTTACCTGCTGAATTTCAGGCAATATTCCATCTTCCTTCTTCCAGCACCAATCCCCACTCCCAACCTCCCAACCTCCAGGAAGAGGTTGCCTAGCAACTGTATCTGCCTTCCACTGGTGGACTGGAGGCTGCATCTTAACAGGGAAGGAAATCACTTGAATAGCAATGTGATTTTGTCGGGGTTATTAGGTATGGAGACTGAGAACTTCATGTAACTACCTCAAAGGGAAGATGAAAACACACAACGCTGCTCACCTCTCGTACCCACCCTCCTGCTTCCATAGCTCCATAAAGTTTTTACTGATAAACATTCTGGGCCTGTAGTTATAATTATTAAGTCTCTCCAAAATAGGATATGACCTTAAAATTTTTTTTTTTCATTTCCACATGAGCCTGTTCACTGACTTGCTGGTCAAAAAAACAGGAACATGCCTTTTATATATGCTTGCCTTCTGTCAAAAGGAAAAACGATGGAGTTTTTTTTTAATCAGAGCAGAACACTCCTAGTGGGAATTCTAATTTCAGTAGAATGGGAGGGAAAGGGGATAAGGGTGGATATGGCAAGATGAGCAGAGAGAGATTAACTGTGAGAATCAACTTGTCTGGAACCGAAAAGATCTGAAGTAATTATTGAGATGATTTGAACCGAAGGAAAACCACTTTAGAGAGTTGAGCCCAAAATACCCAAAAATCTTCTGAACAGTTTTTTGGTTTTGACAATGGAGACCTATCCTGAAGGGATCTTGTTATTTCTTTGGAATGATTTACAAAGGGGGTAATGGCTGTGGATCTTCTATTAGCGGCATCCTACATTGAGACAGTTCCAGAAATGAAAAGAACAAGTCTTCGTCTTTCTTAATCCTTTAAAATAAAAAGCGAGGGATTGGCTAAGAAAGAAACATTCCCTCTCATTGTCTCCCTCTGCCCTTTTTTATCTTTCAGGTGGATAAACACAAGGAGAACCTGGCAGCAATCATGATTACGTACCCATCCACTAATGGAGTGTTTGAAGAGAACATCGGAGATGTGTGTGACCTGATCCACCAACACGGAGGACAGGTCTACCTGGACGGAGCAAATATGAATGCTCAGGTGGGCAGTGTGAGAGGGCTCCCTGAGAAAATGGTTACGTACAAAAAAAAAAAATTCATTTTCTTTGATTTCTTGCCACTTGTCTTAAAACATGACACTGAATTCAGAACAGAGACTGACTTTTTCTATATTGCCAAATCAAAGAAAGTATGTACCACAATTTCACTGAGATTACAGACCCTAAGGAGGTCATGGGCGATGCTGAGGAGGAGGTAAAAAGGTTGAAGGGAAGCAGGGAGTGAGCTGAATGTCCTTAGCTTGTCACAGGGTGTTATCCCTCTGGGGGTGCTAAAGGCAATGAGGTCACCTGACTCCCTTTCTGAGGGACTTTAGACCCAAGTTTTGGCCACTGGTGGCTGTTGATCTTCCATGGCCTTGGACTAGCTTCAGCTTCATCAGTGTGAAACAGCTGAATAGCTCTGTCCCTGAAGGGCTGATCCTGACTTCTTGGCAGGGCTTCGGGGGTGTGGTGGTGGTCTGTGTGATGTGTACCTTTGAGGAAATGCGTTAGGGAGACTGGAGGACAGGGACTTACCATCTTTTTAAGAGTCTTCTCAGCTTCCTCCTCTCCTTTTTTTTAAAAAATAAATTTATTTATTTATTTTGGGCTGCATTGGGTCTTCGTTGCTGCGCGCTGGCTTTCTCTAGTTGCGGCGAGCAGGGGCTACTCTTTGTTGCTGTGCACGGGCTTCTCATTGCGGTGGCTTCTCTTTGTTGCGGAGCACGGGCTCTAGGCGCACGGGCTTCAGTAGTTGTGGCTTGCGGGCTCTAGAGCGCAGGCTTAGTATTTGTAGCGCACGGGCTTAGTTGCTCTGTGGCATGTGGGATCTTCCCAGACAAGGGCTGGAACCCGTATCCCCTGCATTGGCAGGTGGATTCTTAACCACTGCGCCACCAGGGAAGTCCCTTTTTTTTAAAAAAAAAAGTTTTTTTAACCATTTCAGACTCTCTGCTTTTCTTTGCTCCTGTCTGATTTCTTTTGAGTAGTCCAGGGATTCTATTGCTTCAATAGCATAAATGGATTCTTTATCTTTGACCACATTCACAATTAGTCCAAATGCCAAAGTGGCAGGAACACTCATTGAATGTTGTGGCCGGTACCAGGATGGTCCAGGAAAGCTGTCAGCCTCCCTTTCTCTCCCTCGGCTCAGTATTCTCTCCAACAGCCTTTCAGCCCTTTATAGCCACGTGCCCTAAGGGGCCCTTTGGTAAAGTGCATGATACCCAAAGCAGGGGTGCTAGAAATTGCCTGTTTCAATAGCAGGGAGGTACTATCCTTTCTTGCGCTAGGGGTACTTCCTCTTCTCCCTCTTGGGGTGAATACTTAGGAATTGACTGTATATTCAAATCTGTATTTTAAAATCTAAATTAGGCTAAAAAGTCAGTTGCTGTTTCCATAGAAACCACAAGCCACGCTGCCTGTGGGATGCCAGGTTTTGGTTGCAGTATTTTTTTTTTTTTTAACATCTTTATTGGAGTATAATTGCTCTACAATGTAGTGTTAGTTTCTGCTGTATAACAAAGTGAATCAGCTATATATATACATATATCCCCATATCCCCCCCCAACCTCTTGTGTCTCCCTCCCACCCTCCCTATCCCACCCCTCTAGGTGGTCACAGAGCACCGAGCTGACCTCCCTGTGCTATGCAGCTGCTTCCCACTAGCTATCTGTTTTACATTTGGAAGTGTATATTTGTCAATACTACTCTCTCACTTTGTCCCAGCTTACCCTTCCCCCTCCCCATGTCCTCAAGTCCATTCTCTACGTCTGCGTCTTTATTCCTGTCCTGCCCCTAGGTTCATCAGAACCATGTTTTTGTGTGTTTTTTTTAAGATTCCATATAAATGTGTTAACACACGGTATTTGTATGACAGATTTGTATGACAGACTCTAGGTCCATGCACCTCACTACAAATAGTTGAATTTCGTTTCTTTTTATGGCTGAGTAATATTCCGTTGTATATATGTGCCACATCTTCTTTATTCATTCATCTGTCGATGGACACTTAGGTTGCTTCCATGTCCTGGCTATTGTAAATAGTGCTGCAATGAACGTTGTGGTACATGTCTCTTTTTTTTTTTTTTTTGCGGTACGTGGGCCTCTCACTGCTGTGGCCTCTCCCGTTGTGGAGCACAGGCTCCAGACGCGCAGGCTCAGTGGCCATGGCTCACTGGCCCAGCCGCTCCATGGCATGTGGGATCCTCCTGGACCGGGGCACGAACCCGTGTCCCCTGCATCGGCAGGCGGACTCTCAACCACTGCACCACCAGGGAAGCCCCATGCCTCTTTTTGAATTATGGTTTTCTCAGAGTATACGCCCAGTAGTGGGATTGCTGGGTCATATGGTGGTTCTATTTGTAGTTTTTTAAGGAACCTCCATACTGTTCTCCATAGTGGCTGTATCAATTTACATTCCCACCAACAGTGCAAGAGGGTTCCCTTTTCTCTACACCCTCTCCAGCACTTATTGTTTGTAGATATTTTGATGATGGCCATTCTGACTGGTGTGAGGTGATACCTCATTGTAGGTTTGATTTGCATTTCTCTAATGGTTAGTGATGTTGAGCATCCTTTCATGTGTTTGTTGGCAATCTGTATATCTTCTTTGGAGAAATGTCTGTTTAGGTCTTCTGCCCATTTTTGGATTGCGTTGTTTGTTTTTCTTGACACTGAGCTGCATGAGCTGCTTGTATATTTTGGAGATTAATCCTTTGTCCGTTGCTTTGTTTACAAATATTTTCTCCCATTCTGAGGCCTGTCTTTTCGTCTTGTTTATGATTTCCTTTGCTGTGCAAAAGCTTTTAAGTTTTATTGGGTCCCATTTGTGTATTTTTGTTTTTATTTCCATTTCACTAGGAGGTGGGTCAAAAAGGATGTTGCTGTGATTGATGTCATAGAGTGTTCTGCCTATGTTTTCCCCTAAGAGTTTTATAGTGTCTGGCCTTAAATTTAGGTCTTTAATCCATTTTGAGTTTGTTTTTGTATACAGTGTTAGGGAGTGTTCTAATGTCATTCTTTTACATGTAGCTATCCAGTTTTCCCAGCACCATTTATTGAAGAGACTCTCTTTTCTCCATTGTATATTCTTGCCTCCTTTATCAAAGATAAGGTGATCATATGTGTGTGGGTTTATCTCTGGGCTTTCTATCCTGTTCCATTGATCTATATTTCTGTTTTTGTGCCAGTACTATACTGTCTTGATGACTGTAGTTTTATAGTATAGTCTGAAGTCAGGGAGCCTGATTCCTCCAGCCCTGTTTTTCCTCCTCAAGATTGCTTTGGCTCTTCGGGGTCTTTTGTGTTTCCATACAAATTGTGAAATGTTTTGTTCTAGTTCTGTGGAAAATGCCAGTGGTAGTTTGATAGGGATTACATTGAATCTGTAGATTGCTTTGGGTAGTATAGTCATTTTCACAATGTTGATTCTTCCAATCAAGAACATGGTATATCTCTGCATCTCTTTCTATGTCTTTAATTTTTTTCATCAGTATCTTATAATTTTCTGCATACAGGTCTTTTGTCTCCTTAGGTAGGTTTATTCCTAGGCATTTTATTGTTTTTGTTGCAATGGTAAATGGGAGTGTTTCCTTAATTTCTCTTTCAGAATTTTCATCATTAGTGTATAGGAATGCAAGAGATTTCTGTGCATTAATTTTGTATCCTGCTACTTTACCAAATTCATTGATTAGCTCTAGTAGTTTTCTGGTAGCATCTTTAGGATTCTCTATGTACAGTGTCATGTCATCTGCAAAGAGTGATAGTTTTTCTTTTCTGATTTGGATTCCTTTTATTTCTTTTTTTTTTTCATTGTAACAAATTCAATAAATTCTTTTTTTTTTTTTTTTTTTAACACATGTTCCCATATCTCTTCCCTCTTGCGTCTCCCTCCCTCCCACCCTCCCTATCCCACCCCTCCAGGCGGTCACAAAGCACCGAGCTAATCTCCCTGTGCTATGCGGTTGCTTCCCACTAGCTATCTACCTTACATTTGGCAGTGTATATATGTCCATGCCTCTCTCTCGCTTTGTCACAGTTTACCCTTCCCCCTCCCCATATCCTCAAGTCCATTCTCTAGTAGGTCTGTGTCTTTATTCCTGTCTTACCCCTAGGTTCTTCATGACATTTTTTTTCTTAAATTCCATATATATGTGTTAGCATACAGTATTTGTCTTTCTCTTTCTGACTTACTTCAGTCTGTATGACAGACTCTAGGTCCATCCACCTCATTACAAATAGCTCAATTTCGTTTCTTTTTATGGCTGAGTAATATTCCATTGTATATATGTGCCACATCTTCTTTATCCATTCATCCAATGATGGACACTTAGGTTATTTCCACCTCCGGACTATTGTACATAGAGCTGCAATGAACATTTTGGTACATGACTCTTTTTGAATTACAGTTTTCTCAGGGTATATGCCCAGTAGTGGGATTGCTGGGCTATATGGGAGTTCCACTTGTAGTTTTTTAACGAACCTCCATACTGTTCTCCACAGTGGCTGTACCAATTCACATTCCCACCAGCAGTGCAAGAGTGTTCCCTTTTCTCCACACCCTCTCCAGCATTTATCGTTTCTAGATTTTTTGATGATGGCCATTCTGACTGGTGTGAAATGATATCTCATCGCAGTTTTGATTTGCATTTCTCTAATGATTAATGATGTTGGGCATTCTTTCATGTGTTTGTTGGCAGTCTGTATATCTTCTTTGGAGAAATGTCTATTTAGGTCTTCTGCCCATTTTTGGATTGGGTTGTTTGTTTTTTTATTATTGAGCTGCATGAGCTGCTTATAAATTTTGGAAATTAATCCTTTGTCAGTTGCTTCATTTGCAAATATTTTCTCCCGTTCTGAGGGTTGTCTTTTGGTCTTGTTTATGGTTTCCTTTGCTGTGCAAAAGCTTTGAAGTTTCAATAGGTCCCATTTGTTTATTTTTGTTTTCATTTCCATTTCTCTAGGAGGTGGGTCAAAAAGGATCTTGCTGTGATTGATGTCATAGAGTGTTCTGCCTATATTTTCCTCTAAGAGTTTGATAGTTTCTGGCCTTACATTTAGCTCTTTAATCCATTTTGAGCTTATTTTTGTGTATGGTGTTAGGGAGTGATCTAATCTCATACTTTTACATGTACCTGTCCAGTTTTCCCAGCACCACTTATTGAAGAGGCTGTCCTTTCTCCACTGTACATTCCTGCCTCCTTTATCAAAGATAAGGTGACCATATGTGCGTGGGTTTATCTCTGGGCTTTCTATCCTGTTCCATTGATCTATCTTTCTGTTTTTGTGCCAGTACCATACTGTCTTGATTACTGTAGCTTTGTCGTATAGTCTGAAGTCAGGGAGCCTGATTCCTCCAGCTCCGTTTTTCGTTCTCAAGATTGCTTTGGCTCTTCGGGGTCTTTTGCGTTTCCATACAAATTGTGAAATTTTTGTTCTAGTTGTGTGAAAAATGCCAGTGGTAGTTTGATAGCGATTGCATTGAATCTGTAGATTGCTTTGGGGTAGAGTCATTTTCACAGTGTTGATTATTCCAATCCAAGAACATGGTATATCTCTCCATCTATTTGTATCATCTTTAATTTCTTTCATCAGTGTCTTATAATTTTCTGCATCCAGGTCTTTTGTCTCCTTAGGTAGGTTTATTCCTCGATATTTTATTCTTTTTGTTGCAATGGTGAATGGGAGTGTTTTCTTGATTTCACTTTCAGATTTTTCATCATTAGTGTATAGGAATGCCAGAGGTTTCTGTGCATTGATTTTGTATCCTGCTACTTTACCATATTCATTGATTAGGTCTAGTAGTTGTCTGGTAGCATCTTTAGGATTCTCTATGTATAGTATCATGTCATCTGCAAACAGTGACAGCTTTACTTTTTCTTTTCCGATTTGGATTCCTTTTATTTCCTTTTCTTATCTGATTGCTGTGGCTAAAACTTCCAAAACTATGTTGAATAAGAGTGGTGAGAGTGGGCAACCTTGTCATGTTCCTGATCTTAGTGGAAATGCGTTCAGTTTTTCACCATTGAGGACGATGTTGGCTGTGGGTTTGTCATATATGGCCTTTATTATGTTGAGGAAAGTTACCTTTATGCCTACTTTCTGCAGGGTTTTTATCATAAATGGGTGTTGAATTTTGTCGAAAGCTTTCTCTGCATCTACTGAGATAGTCATATGGTTTTTCTCCTTCAATTTGTTAATATGGTTTATCATATTGATTGATTTGCGTATATTGAAGAATCCTTGCATTCCTGGAATAAACCCCACTTGATCATGGTGTATGATCCTTTTCATGTGCTGTTGGATTCTGTTTGCAGTATTTTGTTGAGGATTTTTGCATCTATGTTAATCAGTGATATTGGCCTGTAGTTTTCTTTCTTTGTGACATCTTTGTCTGGTTTTGGTATCAGGGTGATGGTGGCCTCGTAGAATGAGTTTGGGAGTGTTCCTCCCTCTGCTATATTTTGGAAGAGTTTGAGAATGATAGGTGTTAGCTCTTCTCTAAATGTTTGGTAGAATTCGCCTGTGAAGCCATCTGGTCCTGGGCTCTTGTTTGTTGGAAGATTTTTAATCACAGTTTCAGTTTCAGTGCTTGTGATTGGTCTGTTCAGAATTTTTATTTCTTCCTGATTCAGTCTTGGCAGGTTGTGCATTTCTAAGAATTTGTCCATTTCTTCCAGGTTGTCCATTTTATTGGCATAGAGTTGCTTGTAGTAATCTCTTATGATCTTTTGTATTTCTGCAGTGTCAGTTGTTACATCTGCTTTTTCATTTCTAATTCTATTGATTTGAGTCTTCTCCCTTTTTTTCTTGATGAGTCTGGCTAATGGTTTATCAATTTTGTTTATCTTCTCAAAGAACCAGCTTTTAGTTTTACTGATCTTTGCTATCATTTCCTTCATTTCTTTTTCATTTATTTCTCATCTGATTTTTATGATTTCTTTCCTTCTGCTAACTTTGGGGTTTTTTTGTTCTTCTTTCTCTAATTGCTTTAGGTGCAAGGTTAGGTTGTTTATTTGAGATGTTTTCTGTTTCTTAAGGTAGGATTGTGTTGCTATAAACTTCCCTCTTAGAACTGCTTTTGCTGCATCCCATAGGTTTTGGGTCATCATGTCTCCATTGTCATTTGTTTCTAGGTATGTTTTCATTTCCTTTTTGATTTCTTCAGTGATCACTTCGTTCTTAAGTAGTGTATTGTTTAGCCTCCATGTGTTTGTATTTTTTACAGATCTTTTCCTGTAATTGATATCTAGTCTCATAGCGTTGTGGTCAGAGAAGATACTTGATACAATTTCAATTTTCTTAAATTTACCAAGGCTTGATTTGTGACCCAAGATATGATCTATCCTGGAGAATGTTCCATGAGCACTTGAGAAAAATGTGTATTCTGTTGTTTTTGGATGGAATGTCCTATAAATATCAATTAAGTCCATCTTGTTTAATGTATCATTTAAAGCTTGTGTTTCCTTATTTATTTTCATTTTGGATGATCTGTCCATTGGTGAATGTGGGGTGTTAAAGTCCCCTACTATGAATGTGTTACTGTCGATTTCCCCTTTTATGGCTGTTAGTATTTGCCCTATGTATTGAGGTGCTCCTATGTTGGGTGCATAAATATTTACAATTGTTATATCTTCTTCTTGGATCGATCCTTTGATCATTATGTAGTGTCCTTCTGTGTCTCTTCTAATAGTTTTTATTTTCAAGTCTATTTTGTCTGATATGAGAATTGCTACTCCAGCTTTCTTTTGATTTCCATTTGCATGGAATATCTTTTTCCATCCCCTCACTTTCAGTCTGTATGTGTCCCTAGGTCTGAAGTGGGTCTCTTGTAGACAGCGTATATACAGGCCTTGTTTTTGTATCCATTCAGCCAGTCTATGTCTTTTGGTTGGAGCATTAAACCATTTACATTTAAGGTAATTATCGATATGTATGTTCCTATTACCATTTTCTTAATTGTGTTGGGTTTGTTATTGTAGGTCTTTTTCTTCTCCTGTGTTTCCTGCCTAGAGAAGTTCCTTTAGCATTTGTTGTAAAGCTGGTTTGGTGGTGCTGAATTCTCTTAGCTTTTGCTTGTCTGTAAAAGTTTTAATTTCTCCGTCGAATCTGAATGAGATCCTTGCTAGGTAGAGTAATCTTGGTTTTAGGTTTTTCCCTTTCATCGGTTTAAATATGTCCTGCCACTCCCTTCTGGCTTGCAGAGTTTCTGCTGAAAGATCAGCTGTTAACCTCATAGGGATTCCCTTGTATGTTTTTTGTTGATTTTCCCTTGGTGCTTGTAATGTTTTTTCTTTGTATTTAATTTTTGTTAGTTTGATTAATATGTGTCTTGGCGTATTTCTCCTTGTATTTTTCCTGTATGGGACTCTCTGTGCTTCCTGGCCTTGATTGACTATTTCTTTTCCCATGTTAGGGAAGTTTTCAACTATAATCTCTTCAGTTATTTTCTCAGTCCCTTTCTTTTTCTCTTTTTCTGGGACCCCTATAATTCGAATGTTGGTGTGTTTAATGTTGTCCCAGAGGTCTCTGAGACTGTCCTGAATTCTTTTCATTCTTTTTTCTTTATTCTGCTCTGCAGTAGTTATTTCCACTATTTTATCTTCCAGGTCATTTCTCCATTCTTCTGCCTCAGTTATTCTGCTATTGATTCCTTCTAGAGAATTTTTAATTTCATTTGGTGTGTTGTTCATCATTGTTTGTTTGCTCTTTAGTTCTTCTGGGTCCTTGTTAAACGTTTCTTGTATTTTCTCCATTCTATTTCCAAGATTTTGGATCCCCTTTACTATCATTCCTCTGAATTCTTTTTCAGGTAGACTGCCTATTTCCTCTTTATTTGTTTGTTCTGGTGGGTTTTTACCTTGCTCCTTCATCTGCATATTTCTCTGTCTTCTCATTTTGCTTAACTTACTGTGTTTGGGGTCTCCTTTTCACAGGCTGCAGGTTCGTAGTTTCCATTGTTTTTGGTGTCTGCCCCCAGTGGGTGAGGTTGGTTCAGTGGCTGGTGTAGGCTTCCTGGTGGAGGGGACTGGTGCCTGTGTTCTGGTGGGTGGGGCTGGATCTTGTCTTTCTGGTGGGCAGGGCCGCGTCCGGTAATGTGTCTTGGGGTGTCTGTGAGCTTAGTATGATTTTAGGCAGCCTCTTTGCTAATGGGTGGCTTGTGTTCCTGTCTTGCTAGTTTATTGGCATGGGCATCCAGCAGTGGAGCTTGCTGGCTGTTGGGTGGAGATGGGTCTTAGCACTGAGATGGAGATCTCTGGGAGAGCTGTCGCTGATTGATATTACGTGGGACTGGGAGGTCTCTGGTGTACCAATGTCCTGAGCTCGGCTTTCCCACCTCAGAGGCTCAGGCCTGACACCAGGCCGGAGCACCAAGACCTTGTCAGCCACACCGCAGGTAGGAGACAGCTAAATATGCAAGTATCTCAGTGGCTTCTTAAATGATGGGAAGATGTGATGCATGAAGGACACCAACTCAAGTCTCACAGTTTAGTTCTGTGATCTTGGACCAGGCAGTTAACTTCTCTGTGCCTCAGATTTCCTTTTGTGCAGCACCTCCTCGCCCCAGAGGCCCAGTCAGGTGCGAGGGAAGGGCTGTCGCTCACAGGCTGTGCTGGGAGGAAGCCCGGGAGGCTGGTGCAGGACTGCCAGAGCAGTCAGATGCCTGGCACGGTATTAGATGCTCGAGATACGGGAGTGAACGAGAGAGATGATATACTTTGGCCTCCTGAAGTTTATATCCAGTTGTATTTATATCGAGCAGGGCATATAATTTCCTTGTCTCAATTCTCTCATCTGTGGAGGGAGAAGAGACAGGCACTGCGTCCCACTCACTGTGTTCTTGGGGAAAGCGCTCCGCCTCCTTGGCCTTGGGAGGGCCTCACACCAGCATGTGTAGGGCGAGGGTGGGGTACCTAGTGCCCAGAGGCCTGCCTCCTTGCGGCATTTGGGAGGTAAAGGGGGACCACTTTACCTCCCAACGGGAAACTCAGCGCCCCTGTCCGCAGCCGAAGAACCGGCAGTTTAAAGGCCACGGGCACACGGAAGGCGAAGGATGCTGACGGGGGCGGCCTGGTTGCGGTATTAAGTGTGTTTCTGTGAACAGCTCCATCTGCCTTTCCTCTCAGGGGGAACAGCATGGCCGCCTCTCCAGAACACCCCTTCGAGCTGTTGACTTTTGCTTTTGGCTCTTTCCCTTTGTGGTAGGTGGGAATCTGTCGTCCTGGAGACGTTGGGTCTGATGTCTCACACCTAAATCTTCACAAGACCTTCTGCATTCCCCATGGCGGAGGTGGCCCTGGCATGGGGCCCATCGGAGTGTGAGTTCTGGGCCCTGGTTGCAGGATGGCTTTGGAGACTGAGAATCAAAGATGGGTCTCAAACTCTCTGTTCTTCTCTTCGAGGTCTTCAAGTGTCAGGATACCTTCACATGTGGCGTGCCTATAAGGGCTGGGTGAGGAGCAGTGAAAGGGGTGCTTTTAGGGTTTGTCTAAGGAGAAACAGACTTAGATTTTGTTAACCACAGTGTGTGACCACACTCAGCTCCCAGTCATGCATAGACAGAGCAGGATTATTAACCGAGTGATGAATAGGGAGCTTTACGGAGCATTATGGCTGAGAACCGGCGTATTAGCACCTAGAAGTGCCTCTCAGACTTTAACTTAGACTTCTAAGCAGCTTTTCTTTGTTTCTTTTTAAAATCAGCTGATGGTTACGCCTGAGGATCTAACACATAACATGGTGACTATAGTTGAGAACACTATTGTATAATTGAAATTTGCTAAGAGAGTAGAACTTAAACGCCCCTCCCCCCAAAAAAAGTGAATTGGGTGTAAGATGTTGAACACTTTGCAGCCTGAATTCTTATTACATCTGAGATAAGTAAGAAGGAAACAGACCTTATTACTAGAAATAATTGGATGAAGTCAGAATAAGACTAAAGCAGTATCTCGTAGCAGTTGATAACTTTACACCATGAAGCCAAATCATCTCATGAAAATGGTGCTGAGCAGCCATTTCCTGAGCATCTTCATTTTTCCAAAACTGTGCCAAAGGGGGTCAGTCTTCAGGAATGCTGCGAGCCTGGCCCCCTTGCTTTTTTCTTCTTTCCTTTTTGATTACTATTATTTATAGTAAGTGAAGGAGGCCCAGTGCCTCAGCTGTGGGGGAGGCAGGGTGGCTGATGTTCACGTGCTGGCCTCTGATGTGTTACCCCATGGGGCTTCTTCTCAGCAGCGTCCTTCTGTATCCCTTAGATGCCTTGGGAAAGAGTGTGGGAGCCAGGGCTGGGAGGGAGAGGGTGTGTAGGGCTGGGATGTCACCACATTCTTGTGAGCCCATGGCCCTGCATACTATTCCAGGCTGCTTGTCTCTGCCAGATTCGCCGCCCCGGTTCTTGGGTGAGCTGCTGGGATGCTGATGGCTGCTGAGCCATGCCTCCAGCAGAGGAGGAAGGAAGGAACACTTCCTGAACATCTGCCCCTTAGCAGGTGCCGGGTCCCTCCCATGTCAGAGTTCCTCTGCTAGGAATAGAGCTTCCCAAGAGGGCCCAGCACCTGCCTGTTTGGTTAGACTGGATCTTTTTACAGCTTCTAAATTTGTATTAAAAAAAACAATACAGGAAGAAGCATCTTGTCCCTTTTCTGCCTAATCATCCCATCATTTCGGTAAAGCCAAGCGAAGATGCCCGGCCTTTGGGTACCGTCAGCGCGGCCCCATGGGGCTCCAGTTCCATCTTGCCCATTTCATGGGCTTATATTAAGGTGAGGCCTATGGATGTGTGTTAGAGGGGTGGGGGGGTGTGATGTGTGGGTGGGGAACTGAGACTGCAGACTTGAAAATTGCTTACTTGAGTGGAGAAACCTTCCTAAAGAGATCAGCTAAAACTCATTTTGTCTCTTCTTCATCAGGCTGTTTTCCTTTGGGTTCTCATAGTGGGTTTAACACCAGAGGAACTGACATGCCAGATATATTTTTCCAGACAGAGTTAAGTACCATGAGTCATATAGATGTTCTGGCCACGTCATTTGGTTTCCTGTAGGATTTGTACGGCCCCTCGCAAGTGAAAAACAGTACACATACTAATTATTACACTTGGTTGAGATCCTGGGATAAATTTTAGGAATACATCTCGCTTTATATTTCTTGGGAGCCTGGAGGATAAGATGAAAATAGCAGAAATTTGCTTATGTGGTGGTTTCCCAAAGCTCTTTGCCCTTTAGGGCCTGTGGAACTATACTCTTGGGGGTAATTAGACTTCGTCGGAGAACAGGCTTCCTTCCTTTGTGTTTTTCCAAGAAACACTATGGCCAGAGTTTATTTTATACAGCTCTTGTTCAAACTGTCCTGCCTACCTCCTGGGCTGAGAAGACCGTGCATTGGATAGGAGCACTTCTTCAGCCGCTAATTAGAGCAGCCTTCCCCAACTGGCTCCCCTCCTTAGAGGAAGGGAGGCTTCTGGTGAAATAAACCCCTAACTCAGCTATGCAAATAACACCAGATGACTCTTTGGGCTGGTTGTTATTCTTGAACAGTGTCGCATTTATGATTCTTAATGAAAACTTTCTGGGAAGCTGGAACAACAATTCTGTACCCCAGAGACTAAAACCTGCTTTTTGAAATGATACTCCAGTTAGTTTGCAAGTAGTAAAAACAAAAACAATCATCATAAAGGTCTGCTTCTTTGCAAACAGAATCTAATTTACAGCTTCCTTTTGGTCTCTACAAACCTGAGTTATTTGTTATGGAATGTTATTTGGGCTGGAGATGAATCACGTATAGAAAATAAATGCCCCAAGGCTGGTTTGGCCATATGCCAGGAACACCAGAGAGAGCCTCAGTTTAAAAATGAAATAAATAAAGTAGGGTTTAAGCCACCCCTCTGACCTTGGGCCCTTTCGTTATTTCAGGCTGTTGTTACTTATCACCTGGACTCTAGAATTATCTTCTCTCCCTGCTGCAGTCCCTCTTGGAGCCTCCCTACAGGACTGCTAGATTCCCGCCAGGGCTCTCCCTCCTCTCCTCGCTTCCCTTTGCCTCTGCTGCTGGATCTCACTAGCCTAGCCTGCACAAAATCCTTAGGGGATTCTTCCAAAATGCACTTGCCTAGGGCCCATCCCAGAGAGAATCAAATTCAGCATATGCAGGTTAGGGCTTGGGCCATCAAGCTGCTCAGAGACTCTGATGCACAGGCCGAGAGGCAGTGGCTAGCTGAACCAAGTCCAGGTCCTTCCCAGCAAGGGTTTGAGGCTTGTGAGAGGTAGTCACAGCCTACCCGGCTCTACAGCACCTCCCAAGCTGCAGCCATGTGCCTTCCATTCCCTACCTTTGTTTCTGCCATTCTTCTCACTTGGAGTGTCGTCCCCTTTCTCTTTGTCTATCCAAATTCTACCCATTTTCAAGTTTCCACTCAAGTTTCTAACTCTTACCCTAGGAACCCTTCTTTGACCAAAATGTGTCCTCTCCTTACTTTGGACTTCGGCGTCCCTGCCCTTTTACTTGGTGCTTTCTCATTTGCTTTACGTTAGTTATGTATTAATATACATCAAGCCTCCATCATATGAGGTGTTTTGGGAAGAAAGTAGTGAGTAAAAATTGGTGCAGTCCTGGTTTTAAGCTCTTTGCTGCTAATGGCATTCACCCCATATAATCACAGGGACTTATGAACCACCAGAAAAGAATAAGATTGAACCTGGCAGTTGTTAAACATAAAGGCCTCAAATATGGACAATTGGAAGACAAACCATACAAAACGGATTCAGTGGGGATTTTGGCCAAGATCCCATGAGATTCCTGGCAATTATCAAGGCATCTCAAATTCACAATGAACAACCAAACAAAACCTCCCCCAAATGCATGTAACCTAAGAACAATTCTTTTTCTTCGGTAGATAACACAATAGTCAGCAGTTAGTTTTGCCCTGTTCTAAGCTTTGTAACTACAATAAGAAGCATAAAATTACTGTTCAAAGGAGAAAACCAAAAATTATTTCAGGCTTAGAGAGGATTGACAGATACCCTTGTTAGGATATTTCACTCATCTGCAACCCAGAGAGCGATGGTAGGCCGATCTCCTTTGTGAGTGGGATTATCTGGGGAGACCTTTGGTTAGCGTCCATTGGGTTCCCTGTTCTGTGGCTGATGGCTCTTTTTCCCTCTGTTGCAGATGATGGGAGGCAAGGGCCTTAAACAGGCCACAGAAATTGCTATATTAAATGCCAACTACATGGCCAAGAGATTAGAAAAACACTACAGAGTCCTTTTCCGGGGTGCAAGAGGCAAGTATGAACTTTAGTCTGTATTCACCTTGGTTTTCTTCCACCTAGTGGATGAGGCTTTCAGAAGAGGGTGGGGAACTTCTGTTTCTTAGCACAGACCAGAGAAAAGCCTAGAGTTATTGGAAAGCACTTCAGTTTAGTAAACAGGATATCACTGTTTGCAAGGCTCTGCCATGCACTTAGTCTCTGAAGCGCAGCCCAACACGGAGCCCACACCACTGAGAGACGTATACATAAATACCATGCACTCGTTACCTCCTCCAGTTCCATGGGAATGAGTGGAGTAATTCAGACTGGGCAGAGGCAGGGCAGAACAGTTGGGAGAGCCTTCTGGGAGGAGCCATTTGAGATAAGCCTGAAAGGAAGAGTAGCAGAACCCCAGTAAACAGAGATACAGGAGCAAGCCGGAGAGAAAGGAGTTGTCTGGGTGGCAGGAGTGTTGGGTGGGTTGAAGGATGGGATAGGAGGAAAGGGAGCAGATGAAGATGAGGCTGGAGAGGTAGCATGGGGCTTTGAAGGCCTTGGAAGGCTCTGGACTCTACAGTTGGGCCAGAAGGGTTTTTGAGCAGGGTAATGACAGGATTAAGAGGATGTTAATATCATTAAGACAGTAGGAGATGAACATGCTGTTAGAAGTAGAATCAGGGGAGTTAGTTACTAATTAGTTGAGAGTGAAGAAATGTTAGGTAAGCCTCCCTCTTAGAGGGAGTAAGAGATGGAGGAACAAGCTCTCCCTGGAAGTGATGGGAGAGGCTGGAGCAGGTAGACTTGCAGAGATGTGGCTCTGGGCACAGGATCTGAGAGCAGGCTCTTGGAATTGGTGGGACCCAAGGAAACAGTGTTGAGAAGCCAGAGCAAAACCCCTGAAGCAGATGGCTACATGGAGTGGGTGCGGAAAAGTGGCATCTGGTGAGGGGGGCTCTGCGCCGAGGCAGCTTTAGATGCCCCCCTTCCCAACCCCCAGCATTTGTCATGGCGCCTGTCCTTCCTGCCTCTGCTCTGGCCCCACCTCCTCCCTGAGGCTGCCCTTTCCTTTCCCGGTGGTGAGAACTGCTCCTCTTGGCTCCCTCCTCCACGGAGGATTCTCCCACTCCGTTTATCATCTGGCTGTCTCCTGCAGACCTTGAGCTCCTGCCCGGCGGAGGCTGTGGCTGCCTCGGTCCCTGGCATCGTGTCAGCACAACACGCACGTGTCAGCTGACGCACATGTGGGTGGTCTTACGTGACATGGAGGGACAGGCTGAAGAGCAGGTGGCTTAAAAAGACTGAGGTCTCATGAGTCTTAAAAAGCACCATTACCTTTCACAATTAGGAAGCCTTTGGTCACCTTGGAAAGCAGTTAGGGCCCAACAGTGCGGTAGATGCTAGATGGAAATGGGCTGAGAAGTAGGCTGAGGTTGGGAGAAGGGAGAAGCTTTCATGGTTTGGGGGGTTTGGTGGTGAAGGGGGACAGGAGCTGCTTCAATAGGATGCAGCTTTGTTTTTTTTTTTTTTTTTTTTTTCGGTACGTGGGCCTCTCACCGCTGTGGCCTCTCCTGTTGCGGAGCACAGGCTCCGGACGCGCAGGCTCAGCGGCCATGGCTCACGGGTCCGGCCGCTCCGCGGCATATAGGATCTTCCCGGACCGGGGCACAAACTCGCGTCCCCTGCATCGGCAGGCGGACTCTCAACCACTGCGCCACCAGGGAAGCCCAGCTTTGTTTGTTTTTAAATAAGAGAACAAGATGATTTTAAGCTGCCAGGGAAGAGGCTGTGAAGAGGGGAGAGTGAAGCTACAATAGAGGGAATAATAGGAGGGGGAGTCAAGTCAACCTGGAGGTGATGGGAGGGTGGCGCTAAGAGTCAGGTGGACAGGCGGCGCATGGGCTGTGGGCACAGAGTCTGAGACCAGGGAGCCACGGGTCTTGAGCTTGGGGCAGAGAGAGCAGAGAGCTGTCAGTAACCAGTGCCCAGACCCAGGGCCACGGGTAGGAGGCCACTCTTTGGCTCTTAGTGTCTCCAGCCCAGGGAAGTGTGCATCTCCACCTGTGATCTTTAATTTAAAGGCTCATCTTGCTTTGTAAATATGTATCCAAAAGGGTGGTTCTGGAGTTTGAAAATAGAAAAGAACTAAATAATCGGGAGCTCTGGTTAACAATGCTCCCCAGAGAGTAGGAAAGAAAGTTGTGGGCAATATGTCTCTAAGCAACACAATGAAATGCTTTTGTTGGGTATGAAAGAAGCTACAAGAGCTACTAATTAATTCAAATATAGCTCCTGTGCTGTGAGATGCATCCTGCTTATGTATTGGCCTTCAGGATTAGCATCAGTATTGGTTTTGTCTGATTATATAAGTCATGTACATATGCTCAACATAGAACATTTGGACAATAAAAAAGTTTGAGGAAGAAAATGTAAGTGATCCATGGTTCCATCAAGCAGACATAACCACTGAATATTTTGCTGTATTCCTTCCCACCTTACTTTTAGACAATTGAGATCATATTATAAACACAGTGTGTATCCTGTTTTTTAACTTTATTTTATATTGCGATTATTTCCCTCGTCATTAAAGGTGCTTTGAAAGTTGCTACATCGATTCTATCATATATACCATGATTTAAGTAATTGTAGGGGTCCCCCCCCCGCGCCCGCCTCCTGCCCACCATGTTATTTGCATTTGTAACAATGCTGCAATGAACATCTTTTACCTAGATTTTTTCTTTAAACGTCCTTGACTATTTCCGCAGGTTAGAGTTGTAGAAGAGAAGTTATCTCAGACGATCTGAATGCATTTAAGTTCTTGAAATGTATGGCCTTATTTCCCCTCAGAGACAATAGCAATTGATTTCATTCTAAGAGCATACGCGTGACCATCACATTAGGGCCCAGAGAGCACCAAGTGCCAGGCTGGGAAAGCAACACAAACCAAACCCAAAATGTCTTTGCCAATTTGATGGGTGAAAATCATCTTTTTGCTTTAATTTACAAGGTTTAGGGTTTTTTTTCTTCTAATTGTTATTTTTTATTTAATACTTCCTTAGGATTAAGTCTGTTTAACAACTTCATTGAGATAGGATTCACATACCATACACATCACCCACTGAATTTCAGTGGTTTTTAGTGTGCTCACAGAGCTGTGAGATGCAAGCCTGAGTTCTTTAGAGCAAGAACGAATGTGGTGTGGACCGCATGGGGATGCATGGCACTCCAGGAGAGGAAAGTGAATGAGCACCTGTGGCTCAGGTGCCTGCCGTGTGCTTGGCATCATGTGACTGGTTCGGGCAGAGACTGTCCCAGGAGATTCGCAACACAGAAAGATGGATGAAATTTCCATTTGTTTCCATTTTATCCAAGAATTAAATAATGAATTGTATTTCTTATCCCAAGCAGAAAGAGATTGGTGATTACAGACTTTCTTACCCAATCCCAAAGTTCATGAAACCAAATATTGTCTCGTGTTTGGTCTGGTAAACACATTCATTATACAATCGGAGGCTTAGTATTTTAGAGTCTAAAAAAGAATGATCGCCGTACCTCCTGAGAGCCCCAAATAGAAATGTTCTTAATAAACACATTGTATTCCAAAATGTCTAATGGCAATATTAGAAGACGTTACTCATCTTAATCATATTTACCAGCTCTAAATAAGACTGGAATCACGGACGACTGTGAGGCAATAATTTTAATGAACTCCAGGCTTCCCTTTATGAACCATTTCTTTGAGAGATTTGAAAATACCAGCGAAACTTGTTGAGGCTTAGGGTTTTGTGAAACAAGGAAGTGATAGCCAAGAATTGGGATGGGGAAGCAGCAGTGGTATTTATTCTGCTAGGATAAGGAAAGGAATTACCTCAGGTAGGGTGAGGCGTTTTTAAAGGAGGAACTGAAAAAATTCACAGGTGTCTGCTCTTGTGGGAGGCTAGGCTCACTGTTTGACCCGAGTTCCCATCAGTGGATAGGCCATTTTGTTAGTAGCCCAGTGTTTTATTTACGTTTTAATTTCTTAAATGCTTATCTCTTTTTGACCTTAGGCAAACCTAACTCTGCCTGGAAATTCCTGTCCCTGAGAGGTTTTCCGGTGGCCTTTATGGGCAGGTGGACATGGGCCTTAGAGGCTGGACCCTCACATCCCTGGCTGGGAAGTGACCTCCTGAGGCTAGAGGGGGATGGCCCACCTACTTGACCTCATTCCCAGGGAAACAGGAGTCTTGATGCTGTTAGTTGTGGTCCCTGGGTTGCAAATGAAAAGCTTGACCGAGTGTTGATTGCCCACCCAAGCTCTCTAATTAGCTAGTAAGTTCCATTTATTTCTAGGCATTCACTCTGAGGATGCAGGATAAGAAGGTTTCGATGCCTGCTCTCAAGGAGGGTTTTGGGAAGCCTTATCTTTCTGTAGCACTTTCCCATGTCATCTTCAGCCTTGTAAGATAATTAACACATGAGGGGTTGAGAGGGGGGATGTTCCAAGCTTAGAGCCAAGCCGCTTTCTTTCTTTTTTTTTTTAGTTGGGGTATAGTTGCTTTACAAATCTGTGTTAGTTTCTTCTGTACAGCAAAATGAATCAGCAATACATATATATATATATCCCCTCTTTTTTGGATTTCCTTCCCATTTAGGTCAGCACAGAGCATAGAGTTCCCTGTGCTATACAAAGTTCTCATTAGTTATCAATTTTACACTTAGTAGTGTATATATGTCAATTCCAATCTCCCAATTCATCCCCCCCCCTTACTCCTTAGTATCCATACGTTTGTTCTCTATGTCTGTGTCTCTATTTCTGCTTTGTAAATAAGATTGTCTATACCAGTTTTTTTCAGATTCCACATATATGTGTTAATATACGATATCTGACTTACTTCACTCTGTATGACAGTCTGTAGGTCCATCCATGTTTCTATAAATGACCCAACTTCGATCCTTTTTATGGCTGAGTAATATTCCATTGTATATACGTACCACATCTTCCTTTTTCTTTTTTTTTTTCTTTTTTTTTTTTTGCGGTATGTGGGCCTCTCACTGCTGTGGCCTCTCCCGCTGCAGAGCACAGGCTCCGGACGTGCAGGCTCAGCGGCCATGGCTCACGGGCCCAGCCGCTCCGTGGAATGTGGGATCCTCTCGGACCGGGGCACGAACCCGTGTCCCCTGCATCGGCAGGCAGACTCTCAACCACTGCGCCACCAGGGAAGCCCCACATCTTCTTTAACCATGCGTCTGTTGATGGACATTTAGATTGCTTCTATGTCCTGGCTATTGTAAATAGTGCTGCAATGAACATTGGGGTACATATATCTTTTTGAATTCATTTTTAATCTTTTCCAGATACATACCCAAGAGTGGAATTGCTAGATGATAGTTCTATTTTTAGTTTTTAAGGAACCTCCATACTGTTCTCCATAGTGGCTGTATCAATTTACATTCCCATCAACAATGCATGAGGGTTCCCTTTTCTCCACACCCTCTCCAGCATTTATTGTTTGTGGATGATGGCCATTCTGACTGGTGTGAGGTGATACCTCATTGTAGTTTTGACTGGCATTTCTCTAATAATTAGTGATGTTGAGCATCTTTTCAAATGTTTGTTGACCATCTGTATATTTTCTTTGGAGAAATGTCTGTTTAGGTCTTCTGCCCATTTTTTGATTGGGTTGTTTTTTTTGATATTGAGCTGCATGAGCTGTTTGTATATTTTGGAGATTAATCCTTTGTCAGTTGCTTCATTTGCAAATATTTTCTCCCATTCTGAGGCCTGTCTTTTCGTCTTGTTTATGGTTTCCTTTGCTGTGCAAAAGCTTTTAAGTTTCATGAGGTCCCACTTGTTTATTTTTGGTTTTATTTCCATTTCTCTAGGAGGTGGGTCAAAAAAGATCTTGCTGTGATTTATGTCATAGAGTGTTCTGCCTATGTTTTCCTCTAAGCGTTTTATAGTGTCTGGCCTTACATTTAGGTCTTTAATCCATTTTGAGTTTATTTTTGTGTATGGTGTTAGGGAGTGTTCTAATTTCATTCTCTTACACGTAGCTGTCCAGTTTTCCCAGCACCACTTATTGAAGAGGCCGTCTGTGCTCCATTGTATATTCTGGCCTCCTTTGTCATAGATTAGGTGACCACAGGTGTGTGGCTTATCTCTGGGCTTTCTATCCTGTACCACTGATCTATATTTCTGTTGTTGTGCCAGTACCATACTGTCTAGAGCCAAGCCACTTTTATTTTGCTCTTCCATCATCCCCCCGACCCCTCTTCTTTCCTTGCTCCTTCAACTTACCCTTTCAGACTCTCAGCTGTAGTCATGGTTAGGCCCAGAGGAAACACATACTCACTGAAAATTAAAACTTGTACTGATCAGTTTATACAATTTCTACTTCAGATTACTCTGACTCACCATATGCCATATATTTGTATATTTTTTCTCCTTAAAAACTGCAAACAAAGATGAACATCTTGGCATCTGGCCTCCAAGAACAACCAAGTTTAAATTTCACCCCTTTTCAGCCTCGAGAGAGAGAGAGAGAGAGAGAGAGAGGCCGAAATCCCACTACAGTTTCCATTTGAACGTATTAGAATATGGACTTAGAAAATAACATCTGAACCTCATTTTGAAAATGGAGCTCTTCCCAAACCACTTGGCTGTGGCGGGGCCTCTGCAGATGAAGTCTTGCTTTAGCAGCACTGGGCTGGGCTTGGCTTGATGCGGCCTTTGAGCTATTACTGAACCTCTGCTTGAAAGACTGTGCTGTCTGCCCGCCAGCAAGAGAGACTCCTCCCCACCGTGTGTCCGTCTCCTCCTCCCCTCCTGATGGCTGAGTGTTCTTCAGAGCAGTGAGCTCCATTAGCCGCCTTCTTTGAGTCATTGTCATGGTACTGGGATGGCTGCCAGAGCCTCAGAAAAGGTCGAAGCTTGAGGTTGGGCTCCCCAAATGGGGTAGTGTCGTAGGGCATTTAGCATTTCTGAAATTAATAGTTGATGAGGATTTAAATAATGTCATGATTTTCCCCCTGAACATTCCAGCTGGTCATTCCTTTTAGGCACTTTTTTTTTGGTCTAAGTTTATCTACCTCTGAATACACCTTTCTAGTTTTGAACCACACTCCTTACAATTGAATCCTCATCACGGTTAGAAAGCTTGTTTTAAAAATATGCAGTGACAGTATATTCAAAGTCTCAGGTTCTCATACTTTTGTTTTCAAACAAAGCCAATCCCTTCATATGTATTCATCACACAAGAAGCTGAGCAGTTCACATACTAGATCTTCAGGGGCTGTTAATGACTGGAGCTTTTCTTCTCAGGCTTGAGGAGTTATGTCAGCTCCAAGTATCTGTAAGTAGATTCACTGTTTGCTGAGGGTCAGGATAGCGGGTTAAGAAGGAGTACGTTATTTTCACCTGAGTAGATACTTTCCTTGAAGGAAGTTCATCAGTTGTGTGGGCCATGGAATTTGGGAAGCTCCCGGGAATGTTGTTCTATTTAAGAAAATGCTGACTTACTCCGTGGTTTATTCTAGATGTTGGATGGGTGGTCAACAAGTCATGCTGGGGAGATGGCAGCCTGAGGCTAGAGAGGCAATTGGTTTACAAATTAGAACAAAGTGAACTGACCCCCACAAGACTTCGGCCTCATCAGCTCCTTGCCACTTGTGGTGTGCTGTTTGACAGCCCTTATTTCTAATTCTCAGCCTGAAGCCTGAAACCAAAACCTCAAAAGCCCCTTTGAAGAATCAAATAAAATTCTGTGTCTTATGGATATTTGTTTAGTATGTATTTACACACACACACACACAGAAGAAACCGTTATTTGATGTTGGGAGCAATGTTGTTGAAAAGGGTGTCAATGTACCTTTAACTCTAGAAATATTTTATATAAAAGGATCAGCCCCATGATGACATGTTTAACTGTCCCAAGTAGATTTTAGGTCCTTTGAGTAGAAATGGTCTCATCCCCTGGGATCTCAGCAAGTCTTCCAGCTACTGTTCCACCTCCCACCAGCCTCCTGGCTCATGGGTGTGTTGAGCACTGAGGACGGGACATATTGGCCCAACATGTTAACAATTTTTATATGTAATAAGAGCAGATGAAATCTTTGTTGTCAACTATAAACTTACCAAATGCCCATGGTTTCTTGGTCCTCAATGATATGCATTAAAAAGCTGGTTTATTTGTTCATTTGCTTGGGTAAAACAACAAGCTGATGTTAATCTTGAGCTGAAATAATCTTCCTCGACAGGTTATGTGGCTCATGAGTTTATTTTGGATACAAGACCCTTCAAAAAGTCTGCAAATATTGAGGCCGTCGATGTGGCCAAGAGGCTTCAGGATTATGGTGAGTGGTCTCCCGGGAGTGACCCCTTGTAGGGGAACTTGGGTTTTTGACATTCATGTAGCTGCCCATGTTGGCTATGGACCACAGACTGAAGGTGCAGGTACCATAGTAACCTGATCCACAGGCTAAATGGGGATCTGGGGGCTGTGGATAGAGAAAAAACTTTCCCCATGACTCCATCGGTACCATCCTTCAAAAGATATTAAATCACGCGTCTTGAATCCATCAGCAGCTAGGTAAAGACGACTTTATAGTTAACAAAGTTAAAAATCCCAGAGAAAATGATTGCTGCTCTCTGCCCATGTTTCTGGTAAATCCTTCCACCTATCCTACTCCTGGTAAACAGAGAGGTCCATGAAAGTGAAAGAAGTGAAGCAGGCATCCTGTAGGAGTGTTAGAAAGATGAGTGGCATTTGAGTTTTATAGCCACCTCAGTCGTGGCATAGCTGTTTCAGCTGCTCGTAGAGATGAAGGAATAGGTGCACCTTGTTTTCCCAGAGATGATGTGGTTTTCTGTGAAGTCTTTTATCTGTGTGTTGTTAGTGGATGTTCACTCAGCACAGCCGTTATTAAAATACATTTTCTTAGTGACATTATTAATAACATCACAGAACCTTCAATTCTCAGGAAGGCTAAGTTGGGGAGAACTTTGCCTTTTGATGGATGTGGAGTCCTATCTGAATTTTAAGATGATTTGAATGACTTCTTTTAATAAGGAATGTAAAAACTTTAATAATTTAATAGTTTTACTATCATAACGGGAGTCCCACGTGTGTGACTCATTTCTCTCGTGAATGAATGATATTATGTAGAGTTACACTGATAATAAATGGGAAAACCAGAGTTTTCATTAATGAAATTAGCCATTACCTCAAAATCTCCTGTTGGCTGCTCCTATGACCTGACTTAACTTCTCAGGCAATGGCTGAGTGATGGCTGATTCAGGTTAAGGCTTCCCTTCTGCGATATGTGGTCTGTATCCCGCATCTGACTGCAGCAGCATTTGCAGGGAGCGAGGTGGGGGATGGAGGTAGGAGGGAAGTGGTGTTTGAAGTCACTGCCCAGTATTTCCAAGTTCTGCTCTATCTACAACCTTGATATTTTGATGTTTGATAGAGTGATGGCTATGCTTGCCCTAAGCCCAGAATTGTCCAGGTGCCTGGCACATAGGAGGCACTCAGAACAATTGTGCTTAATAAGTGAGAGAATGAATGAATGGCTAAGTAAAAAAAAAACAACAGTGAAAATGACAGCACAGATTCTGGGTCTGAATCACCTACCGAATCAGAATTACTGATGACACTAGGGGTGAGGCCTAGTGATCTGTGTTTACAAGCACTGGGATGAGTCCTATCCGGTGAGTTGTGGGTGGGGCATGCTGCCATATGGCAGAGATTTCCAGACTTAACCTGATTCTGATATGAGTTTTTAAAGGCTCATACCTTGGATTTCCTGAATCAGGGTTAAAATCCAGGAATCCATGTTTCCATGACAACTCAGATGGTTCCAGATATGGGAACCACTACAGCAGAAAATACTGGGCTGAATTTGCTCACACATGGAATTGAGGTCAGACTTAATGGGTAATGAGATCAGCTTGTTGTTTAAAAAAGAAATCCCTGTCTGATTTGGGTGACACAGTTGTAGGCATTTGTCAAAATTCATTAAATTGTACACTTAAGATTTGTGTATTTCACAATAAGTAAACTATCACAAAAATATGGGGACAGACATTGAATTCTAGCTAATAATATGCATGCTGAAGTGTTTAAGGGGGAAGTGTACTGATGACTGCAACATGCTTGGAAATGCATCAAAACTAAGATGGATGCCTTAGATATGTGATAGGAATAGATGAGTAGATAGATATGTGATAAAGCAAACAGAGCATCATTGTAGATTCTAGGTAGAAGGTATATGGGTGTTCACTCTGCAGTCCTTTCAACTTATCGGTATATTTGAACAATTTTATAATAAAATGTTGAGAAGACAATCCCTTAAAGAATGCAGGCATGACTCTATTATAAAGCACTCCACGTAATGATGCACACCAGAATTGGGAATCATTGCCCTCCAGGGCCAACTTAGTTGACAGAAATATCAACCTGGGAGCTGTTCTTCATCTTTTAAAGTTTCATAGGAAAAAGTGTAAGAATTGGGGAAAAGTTTTTGGCTTTTGTCCAGGAAAAGACACTCTTGACCATGTGTCTTGTCAATTGATCTTAACACGTGAAAGCTTTTGGAAACATAGAAATACCTTCAGCCTGTATTCAGTGTAAAGGTGAAGACTTTCTACATCCTGGGCAGGCCTCAGTTTCCTCATCTGTAAAATAGGGACAGTAACACTCACCCCAGGCTCCTTAATGCTTGTTACCTCATTATTTAACTTTTGGTAGGCTATAATATTTTAATTTCTCTTAACCTAAAGTATTACATGAACATTATAAAAAGATTCTAAAACACAAAGTGAAATAAAAACCCTAGCCTCATTTTCTGGCAATAGCCCTGTTAGAATTTTAGTATTTATTCTTCAAAGCAGCTTCCCTCATAAAATATACATACATATATAAAGTGTATGTATATATATATACATATACACACATCTATAAATGTGTAAATATATAAATACTTTGCCATTTTTAAAATAGAAATGAGACAATATCATTAGGTAGCTTGCCTTCACTTAAGCTGGGTAAACATTCAAAAATATTAACTAATATACATTTAAATACTAAGAATGGTTGCATATTTATTGTATGGAAGCCCAGTAAAATTTGCCTAACCAATCCTCTATTGTTGGATGTTAGGTTATTTCCTAAGCTTTTCTTCCATAAATAGTGCTAAAATGAATCCCTAGATATATACGGTAGCAAATTTATCAGATTATTTTCCTTGGGATAAACTATAAGATGGGGAGGGTCTCTTCTTCCCAATTGGGGAGGTCAAAGTTAGTGACACAAGTTCCCCCATCTCCTTTGCAGGATTTCATGCCCCTACCATGTCCTGGCCAGTGGCAGGCACTCTCATGATTGAGCCCACTGAGTCGGAAGACAAGGCAGAGCTGGATAGGTTCTGCGATGCCATGATCAGCATTCGGCAGGAAATCGCCGACATTGAGGAGGGCCGCATCGACCCTAGGGTCAATCCACTGAAGGTACGTAGGCACTGGTACTTTATCTAAAATATCCCAGAGAGTATTAAACAGTGTCTGGATGGTGTGCCGGCAACCTCTGAAGTCTTACTGGAAGATGATATTCTTGCCTAGAATAATGCCATTCTTCTGAGCAGACCGTACGTTCATTACCTGGAAGTTTAAATCTTCTTGAATCAACACAACCACTGTACTCAAGTATAATGTGGTTATTTATTTTCTTTTTCCTTTTTTTTTTTTTTTTTAAGATTTTTTTGATGTGGACCATTTTTAAAGTCTTTATTGAATTTGTTACAATATTGCTTCTGTTTTATGTTTCCGTTTTTTGGCCACGAGGCATGTGGGATCTTAGCTCCCTGACCAGGGATGGAACCCGCAACACCTGCATTGGAAGGCAGTCTTAACCACTGGACCGCCAGGGAAACCCCGAATGTGGTTATTTCTGATATGTTTTAACTTTATGTATGCGTTTGGTGGTTGCAGGAGCTATTTACCCCACAAGGACCCAGTTGGCTTCCAAAGGAGGGAGCAGAGGCTGAAGGACCCTATATAGTTGGAGAAGTCTTATCATTCTGTGTCTCTGTTTGATGTACTCTACTGAGATTATTTACCTTATAAACTCTGGATAAATATATTCTTTTATTGGAGTAGTTATCTCTTAGAACAACCAGATTGGTACTTGGCCTGAATGTTTTACCATGTTTATGGCCTACACTGGAAAAAAAATTGTTAGGCATTACTTCGCCTCTTCCAAAATATGTTCCTTTTATATCTGGTCAGAGCTCTAAGTTCTGCATTAGGTCCAGACATTATTAAGCTGAGGGATCATGAACTGAGAATACCTCGAAGGCTGTGGTTCTGTTGTTATGGCTTCAAGCCAGAGGAGTATGAGATGTTCAGGGGAGCTCAGACAAGTTCCAGAGCTGCCCAGCTGAAGGTGGAGTGCTGGGGCCAGTGGCTGGCGGGAGAAGGCCAGCACCGTGCTCAGTGTGAGTTTGACAGGGTAGTGGAGGAATATATGATTTGCTCTCATTATTATTTCTCTTTTCTCTGGATTCTTTCAGGGTTTAGGCAGTTTTTTTAAAAATAGCAATAGACATCTGAAGAATACAATACTGAGATACAAAAGCAAGTGGAGGATAATACTCACAGGATGATATAAGGTTTAAAAGTGTACCAAACTAGGCTCTATGCAGTTTATTAAAATATGCAGTAATAGTATAAAAACACGATGAGAATTGTGACAACCAAATTCAAGGTAGTTGTTATCGCTGGGGAGGAGGGCCAGCAATAAGATGGAAAGGGGATATGCAGGCAGCTTCAACTGTATCTGTAATGCTTCTTGTTTTAAAAGGTTAAGAAATATGACAAAAATGTTGATTTATGTTGGGTGCTTATTTTATTACTGTAACTTTCTGATATTTGTAATATTTCACAGTAAAAATTTCCCTACCAAAATTTCCTTACCCCCCCAAACTGAAACAAAACCACCACCCTCCGTCCATGGGCTTCCATCACCTCACTGGTTAATGTGATGTGCAGAAGGAAAAGGCAGTGTTCTGCTCTGACCCCTCTCCCATCCATGTCTCTGTCTCAGATGTCTCCACACTCGTTGACCTGCGTCACATCCTCCCACTGGGATCGGCCGTATTCCAGAGAGGTGGCAGCATTCCCACTTGTAAGTTCTCCTCTGAAACTGGATGGGCCAGCTGGTCCACGTTCATGGGTGTATGAGAGGCCATCACCTGCTCTGAAGGGCTCCCACTCTTGCTGTCTCCTCACCATAGTGACCACATGTAGTCAGAACAATGCAGAACCCAGGAATTGGCTTTCAGAGCTCTGAGGTCAGAGTCAGAATGCCAACCAGGGGGCTGGGAATCCTCGGGGTGCACAGTGCAGGAAGACCAAACAGGAGTCCCTGTCAAGTGGATCGATGTTTTCTACCATCATCCAACAGAGAGATGGCCCCAAATGCAGTCTTTCTCCCCTTTGATTCTTAGGTGAAGGTGCTCTGTGGTATGCTCGGCAGAGTAGGGACAGGGGGATTCGGATGGACAGTAACGAAGGAGTTTGGATTTTAGCTTTTTATACTTTTTGAGTACTTGTTGGGCTAATGGTACCTCAGGCCGTGGGAATATCATTGCAGTTTCCTCTTCCCCACCAAGAGAAACCTCTCAGAATATCCCAGAAGATTTCCGTCTTTTGTCCCTTGCAGCCCTTCGTGAAACCAGAAAACAAATTCTGGCCAACCATTGCCCGGATTGATGACATCTATGGAGATCAGCACCTGGTTTGTACCTGCCCACCCATGGATGTTTACGAGTCCCCATTTTCTGAACAGAAGAGGGCCTCTTCTTAATCTTCTCTCCCTAAGTTCAAGTGACTGATTTAATGGCTTTGGAGCGCCTGATAAAGAAATGTTTCACTTTCCACCGCAGACTCAAGTAGGGGTTTTATATACTGTGTATATTTTTGTAATCTCTCTCAAGGTAAATGTAAATACAATTAGCATAGTGAGTGGAAGCTCATTGTTGGAAGATTGATTTGCTTTGGTGCCTCTGCTTTCACATGTAGCAGTTGACGTTCAGGTTGCCTTGATTGGGACCACTTAGTTTTTTGCATAGAAAATTTGGGGTGTGCTAGTAACTTTAACTGCAATGTAGCAAGTTTGCAGTATAGAGACTATACTGAAGATCCGATAGACATATTTTTATTCCAAATAAGTCCTTGTGGACTGTGCCATCTGTGGGAAATCCCAGGGCAAATGTTTACATTTTGTATACACTGGAGAAATCTTCTTCCCCCTACTAATTTGCCTAATCTGTAATAGTATTTCTGAGTGTTCTCCTTTTTCCATGTGTGTAGTTTTTTAAAAATCTGCAATTAATAATATTCTAATAAAAACACTGCAATTTGAAGAATGCCTTTTTGGTCCACTTTCCAATGTTAACTCCCATGTACCCTAGTTTCGGAGGAGTTTGAAGGGTAATGAGAATACCTAACCCAGTAGAACCGTTACATTATTAGTTGTGTCTTTGGCTAAAGAAACAGTTTGTATGTCTCGGTCAGCAGTGAATGCCACTTTAGCCCTTTCTGCTAGAATTGTGTTTGGCTGCATATAACTGAAAAACAACCACAGCAGTTTAATTAAACAGCAGCTCATTTTTTCTCATTTAACAGTAAGTCCAGAGATAATAAGCCGAGGGGTAGTCTTCAGTCTTCCTGTTCTGCCTTCTTTGCATACAGTCTTCATCCTCACGGTCTTAAGATGGCTACTGCATACCCAGGCATCACATACCCATTCTAGGCAGGAAAAAGGAGGAAAAACAAAAGGCAGATTCCATCCAAGTCAGCTGCTTTTGAAATGCTTTCCCAGAGGTTCCACCCAGTAACTTCTGCTTACTTTTAACTGGCCAGGCTTGGTTCAAATTGCCACTCCTAGCTGCAAGGGAGTATGAGAAGGTCTTTTACCTGGGCATGTTACTGCCCCAAAGAAAACCAGAAGTTTGTTAATTGAAGAAAAGGAAAAGAATGAGTTTCAGGTAGGCAACTAGCAGGCCTGCCACAAATAACTTTTCCCTAGAAATAGCAAATGCTTCATATGTTCTTCCCCAAAAGTTATTGAGCAGCTGCTCTAACCCTGACTACTTGGTTCCTTGTTTGTTACTCAACCATCATTCAAGCTATTATGATAGTGACCTGGATGAAAGGTCTGCGTGCTCTACTGAATGCTCTGCAAGCGGTCTACTCATTCTCACACTTAAAAGTTTGTAGAACTGTTCATTTCAGCCTAACTAAGCAGTAGCGGAGCGATGGGATCCATGGTTCCTTTTTTACATAATAATTAAATGATTAATATCTGTTGAGTACTTCTCAGGTACTATTCTAAGTGTTTTATTATTTCATTGGAGCCTCACAACATTCCACTTTTACACGAGGGGGAAGGTATGGAGAGATGCCCAAGGTCACACAGCTGATGAGAAAGAACAGCCAGAATTTGAACCCAGGCTGAACAACTCCAGTTCCTACCGGTGTAAACTGGGTACCACACTGCCATGGTCACCACACACCTGAGACTCTGCCCTTCCTGAGCTGGAAACCAGGCTCTCAACACAGACTGACCATCAGGGAATGGAGTAGCCCCTTCTGAGGAAGGACAAGCATGTGTAAACAAACCATCAGAGTGAACAGCAATTCTTTTCTTTCTTATCAGACTGTAAAGTGTTAGTGGTCGAGTGCCCATGTTGTCTCCACAGCTGGTCATTCACTGCTTGCCCTGGAATATGTTAGGGGCAAAAGCAGGTGATTAAGAGAGTTGAAGTAAACTGTCTGTCTTCACTATTAAGTCACTCATGCGTTCACCTGAGGCTTGTGCCGTCTTTCCCTGCTCCGGGTCTTTGCCCGTGTAGTACCGTCCACCTGGAGCACTTGTCCCTGTCACCTTTGCTTTGCTGGCTCCCGTTTGTTCTTCATGTTCCAGCATCTCTTCAGGAGGTCTTCTGCACGTCTCCATGAAATGGGATCTCTCTCTTATTTTCTAGCTTGGCACTCAGTTTGTTATCCTACACTCTTTGCACAGTTAGTAATTATTCTGTTTACTTGGTTTTTGTCTGCCTCATTAGACTAAGTTTTCTGAGAGCAGGGACCATATCTCATTCATCATTGGATTCCCAGTGCTGAGCTGGGGTCTTCCACATTGTATGTGTTCAACAAACAAATATAAATTGAATGAATGAAGGAATAATCCTTGATCTCAAAGAGGGACACTGCCATGGAAACCAGTATTCCCAGTGCATGCTGTGAGGGTTCTATTAAAGCTAAGTACAAAATGCCAGGCCTGGGAGACACGCCTCTGGACAGGCTTTGTGTAGTTCCCCCTCACCCCCACCTTGTGATAAAATTTACCATTTTAACCATTTTAAATTATTCAATTCAGGGGCATTAAGTACCTACAAAATGTTATGGAGAATATATACCTTTTGAGCACTTTTGAAGATGAGGAGTCTGATGTAGACACACACATACATCCTGTGAATCGGGCATCCCCTTGGCCTTCTCACAGCCCTGGGACAGGCCACAGGCCACTCCTGGAACAACCCTCGCCTTGCAGCTGTGTGTCATAGAGGGGAAGAGCCCCAGCTCAGTCTGAAAACCCCATGAAGGATTTCCCTGGTGGTGCAGTGGTTAAGAATCCACCCGCCAATGCAGGGGACACGGGTTTGAGCCCTGGTCCGGGAAGATCCCACATGCCGCGGAGCAAGCAAGACTGTGCGCCACAACTACTGAGCCTGTGCTCTAGAGCCCGCGAGCCACAACTACTGAGCCCACACACCTAGAACCCGTGTGGCGCAACAAGAGAAGCCGGCGCAACAAGAGAAGCCACCGCACTGGGAAGTCTGCGCACCGCAACGAAGAGTAGCCCCCGCTCATTGCAACTAGAGAAAGCCCACGCACAGCAATGAAGACCCGATGCAGCCAAAAATAAATAATAATAATTTAAAAAAAATCATGAACCCTCTAGATACATATAGGGAACGTGTTTTCCAATGACCATACTGGTGCCTTTCATGCAAATAAAGGAGGTAGGTGCCAGTTTTGGGTGCAAGAAGCCATCTGGGACAAGCAGTTTGGAAGTTGAGATGTTAGCACTTTGAGAGGTTTGCAGGGCTCTGGGACCTAACATTTGGCTCAGACATCAGCCAGGGTTAGGGATGTTACCTAGGGCAGTGGTTTTCAAACCTTAGTGTGTCTAGATCACCAGAAGGGCTTATAGACAACAGAATGCTGAGCCCTGATGCATTTCTGATTCAGTACCTCTGGGGTAGGGCCAGAGAATTTGCATTTCTAACAAGTCCCAGGTTTTGTTGCCGCTCAGCTTTCTTTGTTCACATTTCAGAGACATTTCCAGAACTCTAAGCCTTTAAGGGATGGGTCTGGGGAGGCAGGTAGGGGTGAGGAAGAGGCTGGACTTAGTCAACCTTGCATCTTTTATGCAAATCTTACCATTTTGAGAGGAAAATCCCTCTATGACCGGAGTAGACTGTCCTAGAGCCGATGCCACCTGTGCTTCTGCCTGTCTGGCCTGCTAGGCTCGCTCCTGCCATTTGGAAAACAAATCAGCTTTATTATCAATAAGAAGCCAATTGGAGACTGTGGTTTTAGACCTCTAGCTGGAAGGGCTTGCTTCTCCATTTTTACCCCCATGCTTCAGCAATCTGAGCCCGGGGACACCCCACTCAAGAAAAAAGCTTGAGTCTGTAGAGCAGATACGCTAATCCAGAATTGCCGCCCTGTGCTGATCCCAGGTGAAGGGAAGAGATAAAGGGGGGGGGGCCTCCCCAGTGCTAGTGGAGTAACGTGGTGATCATCATCAATCACCTCCTCTGGAGAGCAGTAAGAGGTAAGCCAGGAGGCAGGAGTGTTACATCAGCTGAGGTCATTCCAGAATGTCCAGAAGATAAGAATCCAGGAAGCAGGAGTTGGTGCCCAACACAGAGCATACTACTCTCATAAGTCTGTTTATTTTCCTGCTGGGTGTAGTGCAGGATAGCAACCAGAGTACTTGCTTTGTAGTCAGACTGCCTGGGGTGGTATCCCAGCTCCCCTATATCGTACCTGTATGGCCTCAGAGAAGATAATTAGCATCTCTGAGCCTCAGTCGCCTTATCTGTAAGATGACATTACCACTCCTAGGTGAGAGTGAATTCGATATATTGTTTGGAACCTGGCACAAAGTAAGTGCTCCTAAGTGTTAGCTCCTGTTATTATCCTCATCTTCACATAGGATCTAGTGTCCTATTCTATACATCCTGCACTCCCTGTACCAGCACAGGAGTCCTGACTCCAGTTTGACTTACCTTGCATTCAGATCCATCTTCTTTCCCTTTCCATTCCTAAGGGCCCTTTTCCTCTGGACCACCAGAGAAAGTGGGAGGAACATGAGCTGTGACTTCATACGGATCTGGATTAAATTCTCAGATATACCAACTGTTTTGAGACAACAGGCAAATTCACTTATCCTTTCTGCACTTCAGTTACTTAAGGTATAAAATAGCAATAATAAAAGTACTTACTTCAGTCAGCCTTGTTGTAAGGATTAAACAAGATAGAGCGAGCACTTGGCATAGTGTCTGGTACCTAGAAATCACTAACTTATTCAGCAAACTGACTGAGCCATTATGTACCAGGCACCATTCTAAATGACAGAGATAAAAGATGAACAAGAAAGTTAAGTCCTCTTTCATGGGACATCAATTCTAGATGGACCAACACATCAAGACTTCACAGTATTAAATGTTCTTTAGAAAACAAAAACCAATATGGTCTGTGGGTGGGTGGTGTTTGGGAATCCTTTATATTAGGTGACCAGGGAATGATTCTCTTACAAGGTGACTTTCAGGCTAAAATCTGAACAAAAAGAAGCCAGCCATGACTAGATGTGGAGAAAGGGCGAAGGGGGTGTTCAGGAAGAGGGAGAAGCATATTCGAAGGCCTTAGTATCTGTATTCTCCATCTTATTTATTTAGCATTTGGTTATTTTCAATCTCATATGTAAAGGGTTTTAAGAATCCCTGGGAAATAGGGAAGGAAGAAAGAAGATGAGGAATAAACGCTGGGGTCGAAGAAAGGTGTCCGAATCTCTCTGGAGTCAAGAAGGGGGAGGAGGGGTTTGAGCCTAGAGTCGAGATCATAGGGAATGAAAATAGGGTCCAGAGAGGAAAAAAGGGACCCTGGCACAGGAATGGAGGGCTTTGAGGGAAAAGGAGAAAAGGTGTTGGGGAGAGGGAGCGGTCCTTGGGTCAGGAAGGGAGGGAAGGATTTGTAATTGGGGAAGGAGGGAGGGAAGAGAACTGAAAGTGGGAAAAAGATGCAGGTTAGGAACAGCAAGGAAATGGGGGAGGCGGTGGTAGGGGTCTGTGGTAGGATGGGGAGAAGGATCCAGATGTGGAAGAGGAAGGAACATCATTAGCTCAGTGACACGGCAGATGAAAGAAATACTGGGGGGAAAGAAAAGCCAGATGGGGGGGTAGGGGAGGTGGGAGAAAGTTCTCCAGGGTGAGAAGGAAGAGAAGGGAGTCAAGAGCACGAACAATTGGCCCAATTAAGGAGGCAGAAGAGAACTCCCTCAAATTAGGAAGAGGAGAGAAATCAAGAGAATGGGGAAGGGGGGTGGTTAAAAAGTTGACTTGAGAGCACAGGGTCTGACAAAAGGAAAGGGTGGAGGGCAGGAAGAAGCCCAAGCTTGGGAGGGAGGGAGGCCAGCAGTAAGCAGAAGGTGGAGGAAGAGGAGAGAAGCAGTGTTGGGTGGAGGGTGGGTGGCGAGTGGACCAAGAGACCTAGGATCCAAGTTCCCTGGATGAGAAAGAGGCTGGGAGGGGGGCACCAGACATAGTGGAGTGGGAAGGTCTCTCAATACAGGGGTAGAGGGAGGACCCCATGATTAGGAGGGAAATGTGTGTGGGAGGGGAAGACGCTGAGAGAAGAGGAAGGACAAGGAAGTCTTTCTTAGAAACCAACTAGGTGGCAAGAGTTCTGAACTGAGGGAACCATACAGGATCCAAACCTGAGGCCAGAGGTAAGGAAGTAAGAGGCAGGGGGGTGACTACCTCGGGGTTAGGATGTCTGTGAAGTTGAAAACTGAGTCCAGAGAGCAGCAAAGCCCTGAGGACAGGGCTGGTGGAAACCTCCCAGGAAGGGAGCCTGAGGGGCTGGAGGACCCGCCTGCTTATTACTGGCCACAGAAGCAGGCAGGGACCCTGCTGTGTATGACTAACCAAGATGTGTGGTCTGTGCAGGTGAGTGTATAATGTTCTTTTTCCTCTTTCTTGCTTCTCCTGTTCATATGTAATTCTTATCGCTTGCTTCATTGACTACTTGATCTCCCCCTTCCCCCCTCCCCTAGCCCTCCCTGTTCCAGGGGGCCTCCCAGCTGTAGCTTTACCTTGCCAACTAACTTCCCAGCCTTCATACACGTTGTCCATCTGGAGCTTTTCCCATGTCTTCTCCCCACCTCTCATATATATAACTTCCTCAGGATGGGGAATAAGTCCCTGATATTAAAGAAGCTACAATCTCTGCTGTCAGATCACCCATCCCGAAGTTTGTTTTGGAACATGTAGTCTATCTAGGGGAGGGCACAGTCTCCGGTGCCTGGAACTGGGAAGGGTTACTGGATACCTTTTCCGTAAAAGCAGTGCTGCTCAATTAGGGTTTAAGAGGCTTTTGAAGGCTAACCTGGAAATCTACCTCTTTCCTCTGTCTCATTGTTCCTACAGGAAATATTTGTACAAATTCATAGAAGAGATTTCATTTTCAACCTACATTAAGTCATAGATTATGGCCATCATTCTTCGACAAATTAAGTTCTGAAATGCAGGTTGGAGATTGCCTGTAATTTCTCCTGAATTCAAGAGAATCAATGGACAGTGGAAGGTTGAAAAAAATCAACTACAAATTATTATTATTATTATTTTGCGGTATGTGGGCCTCTCACTGTTGTGGCCTCTCCCGTCACGGAGCACAGGCTCCAGAAGCGCAGGCTCAGCGGCCATGGCTCACGGGCCCAGCTGCTCTGCGGCATGTGGGATCTTCCCGGACCGGGGCACGAACCCGCGTCCCCTGCATTGGCAGGCGGACTCTCAACCACTGTGCCACCAGGGAAGCCCCAAATTATTTTTTTTTAAATGGACCTCCATGACTCTCTGGGGGTCTGGATCTCTTATAGAGGTCTAGGGTTTTCAGAACCAACGCAAGAGAATTTTAGTGTGATTTTGATCTGTCTATTGCACTGTAAAAGCACTAGTAAAAGCGTTTGTAGAGTTTGGGGTATGACATTTTCAATTTCCTACAAAAGCACTTCTGAAGATCATTTGAAAAAAAATACAACAAAAAACTTGGTGAGATTCACAAGGTTTAAGTGCTTTAAGTAACAGCCGAAGTTATAAATTCCCAGAAAACAGGGTGGAATCCAACAGCACCAGGAGTGATATCAGTCATCCTAAAAAAATGCAGAATTTCCCCCAACAGTGCTGCCACTGGGAACTTGATCCAAAATTGCTACTCACTGCAGTAGGAAGCAGCCAAAGTACAATTAGATTACAAACAGATTCTTTCTTAAAAGTCTGGCATAAAGAATGGAAAAAGATAACTTGCTTGCATTCAAGACATTTTATCCAACATGAACTGCATAGGAATATTAAAGTTCCCCAAAATAGAAGAACTAGATGTTTTTATTGGTTAAGAGAAGCAGCTTCAATGCATTCCAAAAGACAATGAAGAAAATACTTTCCATGGAAGGAGACAGTTGGGTAGGCTGTTACATAAACTTGCAAATAGCAAAGGAGTGAGTATAGTGTGTGGTGCCAGCCATGTTGGCTGGGGGTGGGGTGGGGGGAGTGGGGGGGTACAGAGCAGAGTCAGCACTATTTCTGCATTTTGTCAGAAAGACAGCCTTTAGCCTGGGACAGCATCTGCCATTCACACCAGTGCTGTCAGTCTGAGGTCTAATGCTCCTGAGCAAGAGGCAGTTTGGGGACGAGAGGCTGAAAGGAGCCAGTTAAGTAGGCTCAGTATCATCCTTAAGCAACTTCATTATTTCCCAGAAACTGGTTGCATTTAGGAATGAAGCCCATGGTTTTTACGGTATGCAAACGAGAAGAGTCTCTAAAAAGAAATAGGTGCCATGCAACAACCACTCAGACATTTTCAGATAAAATTCAGTCAGGTTACACACTGGTTCTCTTTAAAATAGTGTCCAAACCTGGTTTTCAAAGAGCAAAAGGATGTAATACGAAAATACTGGAGTAAATAATCAAACAACATAGTGAAGCAGAAAAAGTAGTGGAAAGTAACACAGCCTTGAGCTTCAATTCTAAATCTGCTCCTGACTACCGTCAGTGACCTAGGATGAGTAACTCTCTTATCTCCAGTAAAATGGAGATGATGGCATTTACCTCACAGGGTGTGTGAGTAGTAAGTCGGTATGAAAAATACCAACGGTACTCAATTCTTTTTGGACACAGAATGAACATATACGGGAACTGTTGCTATCCCTGCTCCAAAGACATAGATATGCCAGTGAAATACTTCTCTTCCCCCCATTAAAAAACACACATAGGTTCTCAAGGAAGAAAAGGAAATCTCCACTTGGCAGAAATGAAGAGGGAACCCAAAGGACCTGACACTACGAGGCCCACGGAGGCGGCTGGACTGAATATGTGTCTTAGGAATTGGGATTCCAAAGATGCCAGGGAAGAGATGTTAGGAATTGAGGCTGCAGTTATAATGTATAGTAAGAAGCAGGAATGGGGTATGCTTAGAATTGGGAAAGTTCTGTTCCAATACCAGGACTGAAAAACTGGTATTTCTAGCTCAGGGTCACAGCAGGAAAACAAACTTTCCCTCCCAGGCCACGGGTGGAAACAAAGCCACTAACAAGAATCTTTGCTACATATGAATGCAGAAGCCAAATTCATACTAGTTGCATCGTGAAAGAGTCCCATTCAACAAAATTAACAACTGGTTCAGTTAAAAAGTGGGCTAGACTCAAAGAGAAAATTCAGTGAATTGGAAGATTTAAGGAAATCACTTAGACCATAGCACAGAGTGGGTAAAGAGATGAAAGATGTAACAGATACCAAGGTATGGAGGGTAGACTGCTGCAAACTTCTAGGAGGTTAAGAAGGAGATAGAAAAAAATGGAACAATTATTTTTAAAAGAAAAAATTTTAATTCCAGAACTGCATTTTCAATTTAAAGGAGTGCAATGAATCCCAAAGCAAAGCAAACAGCAATTAATCCACACCTAGATAGATTTTAGTGAAACTCCAAAGTTATTGGGGGGAAAAACATATATCCTTCAAAGAAATAATCAAAATGACATCCAACTTTTTTCAGCAATAAAAGATGCCAGAACGCAATGGAATACCTACAGAATGCTACAAAAAGAATAACTAGCAACCTAGAATTCTAAACCCAGCCAATTTATCTTTCTAAAATCAGTGGGAAAAAAAACATTTTCAGACCCACAAAGACTGAGAAAATTTACTGTTTGTAGACTTTCACTGAAAAGTCTACGGTAAAAAAACATCTTGAAGTATTCAACAAGAAACAGTGAGTAAACAGACAAAACCTGTCAAGTAAAACAGCAAGTCATATTTAAAATAACTTGAGTTTTAAAAAATAAGTTATAATGAATACTAAACATTAATAGGTCAGAAAAGGTAATCTGAAGGGAAACAAAAATATATTTGTTTTATTCAGAAAACAACTGAGCTACTGACCATTTTATAAATATCAATCATATCAATATGCTCTAAAGTGTAGTAAGTTGAAAGATTAAGGATGATCACAAAATGATAGAAACATTACCTTTCAGTCCAGTGTGTGTGTGTGGCAGGGGTGGGGCGGGGAGGATCAAATCCTCTTCAATTATGAGAATATGGAGGAAAAGTAAGAATTACTCCTGCCTCCTCCGTAACAATAAACAAACTGCAATGATAGGAATAAACATTCCAGTAAAACACACATAAAGAGACTAAGTTTACCTATTAAAAGAGAAGACTATCTTAAAGCATAAAGTCCAATGAAATAAAATTTGCAGATTTTAACATTTGAAATACTATATTTTGTTTATGAATACCTAAGTGTAAACAGAAAAGGCAACACTGAACTCATAATTTCTTGGGAGGGGGAGGGGAATGGGCAGGGTGACTGATGAAACTATGTCTGCTTTATTTATAGTATTTTATCCATTTTTGAAAGGCTACTTCGAGGACTCTGAGTACCACACAAGATGGAGTAAATATATTTCATCTCATTCCTGCTACTAAATATAACCAAAAACCCTGGACAAAATATATAAAGCAACTATCAAAAGGCTCTGAAAGGTGGAAAAAAGGTGGTAGCCTGGGTAGGCACTTTGGAACTTGAGGAATGACCTGGAAGTTTCCTGGGGTTTTTCTTTTGCCACCTTTTTACTTTCCTGATTTGGGTGCAAGAAAAACCTAAAACCTGAAAACATCAATGGGTACAGATGAAGAAAACAAAAAGCCTGCTCTCATAAGCCAAAGGATGGGAAAAGGGTGACCTGTATGAAAAAATCCATTTGATTATACCTGCCCCATTCCAAGTGAACACCCATCCCCATACTCACTAGATGTGGCCAAGACTGTGGGGAGGAGCCCTGTGGACCATCCCTGCCCTGTACTGAGTGACCAGCTGCAAAGAGGCAGCATCTTAACCATCCCAACTAGAGGTTGAGGGAGGATTACAGAGAGAAAGAAGCTGGAGAAAGGGTTCCTTTAAATCTATTAATGAAGTCTTGGGCAGACCCTCAAGCAGATCATGCATGAAACTGACCATAATCAACATGGCAAAGTGAACTATGGGTGGACTACTGCTGAGGTTTCAGATTGGTTTCTGGGTAGCATCCAAGTGGAGGTGAACCAGAATGGCAACGCAGAGGCTTTGAAAATTGACACTGAACCACAAAAGTGGGCCTGAACCCCGCTGAACCTAAACAGTTGGCCTTATAAAATAGAAGATTTAAATAGGAATAAGATTCTCATACTACTCAAAATGTCCAGGATCCAGTACAAAATTACTCATCATATAAACTTGAGTAAGAGATATGCGGAAGACCCAAACAAATTTTAGAACTGAAAAATACAATAACCAAAATAGAAAAAACTTACCCGATGGGCTCAGTAGCAGAATATAGATGGCAGAGGAAATTATCAGTGGACCTGCAGGTCACTAAGAATTAATCTAATCTGAACAATAGAGACTATAAAGTGAGTAAAAATGAACAGAATCTCAGAGACTTGTGGGACAACAACAAAACGAACATTCATGGCATTAAAGTTCTGAAGGAGAGAAGAAAAAGTACAGGGCTGAAATCACATTTGAAGAAAAAATGGCTGCAAAGTTTCCAAATTTGACAGAAGATATAATCTAGACTCAAGAAGCTGAATGAATCCAAAACAAGACAGATCTAAAGAAACTCATGCTTAGTCACATCATAATTGAACTTATGAAAATTAAAGACAAAAAAAAATCTTGAAAGAGGCTAGAGAAAAACACCACATTACCCATAGGGGAAGAACAATGTGAATAACAGTCGCTGTTTTTTTTAATTTTTAGTTATTTTTGGCTGCATTGGATCTTCATTGCTGAGTGCAGGCTTTCTCTAGTTGCGGTGAGCGGGGGCTACTCTTCGTTGTGGTGTGCGGGCTTCTCATTGAGGTGGCTTCTCTTGTTGCAGAGCATGGGCTCTAGGCACGTGGGCTTCCGTAGTTGTGGAATGCAGGCTCAGTAGTTGTGGCGCACGGGCTTAGCTGCTCTGTGGCATGTGGGATCTTCCCAGACCAAGGCTTGAACCGCTCTCTCCTGCATTGGCAGGCGGATTCTTAACCACTGCGCCACCAGGGAAGCCCAACAGGATACTTCTTAACAGAAAGCATGGAGGCTCAAGCCTTGACCAGGGGAGAATCCAGTTCCATACTCACCTCCTCTGGCTTCAGGATCTTACTGGCTGTTGGGTGGAGACATCCGTTTCTTGCCACATGAGCCTCTCTTGAGCAAGAGAGGGTGCCCAAGTGGAAGCCACAGTATCTAACTTTGGAAGTGACATCCCATCACTTCTATTCACTACATTACATGAGTTGAATAAAAGCATTCCAGCCCACACTCACAGAGAGTAGATTACAACAGGGCATGAAGCCCAGGAGGTAGAGATCACTGGGGACCATCTTAGAGGTTGCCTACCATGCCACCAACCAATTTATCAATAGCTTTGTCAATCAATTTGGATAGTAAAGAATTCAGTTTTAAAACAGCAGACGTTCTAGTGCCAAAGTATTAAAAAGATCAATTAAATTCAATTTCATGTCTACTGATAGGCTGAGGAATTTAGGAATGCTATCGGTCAGGAAAGGCTGGGTCATGTGTTAGCGACTCAAAAACCTTATGCTCTTAAAATTTACTTCACACTCACGTTGCATGTACATCACAAGTTGGCTGGGGACCCCACTCTGATAGAAAAGCTCTATTTAGATGCTACTGGTCTCCATGGAAGGGGAAAGAAAACTCTGGAGGGCAATGAAATGCTCTGCTCGGAAGTGACACATAGCATTTGATACAACTAACTGACCAGCTGGTCACGTGGCCCTGGCCAAGCACAAGGAGGTTGGGATGTATAATCCTAACGTGTGCACTTGAGCCAGAAATACCTGGTGAAAAGTAAAAATGACTACTACAGTCGTTCTGGCCACTAAATTTTCAACCCACTCTTGTCTCCTACAGAGACTACACGCCCCCTCTGTCCAGAATGGTTATAATGAAAGAACAAAATGAAGTGTTAGTGAGATTGTGGCAACCTGAACTCTCATACACTGCTGGCAGTGTAAAACGGTACAAACTGCTTTAGAAATAGGTCTTCATTCTTCCTGAATAAATATTAATGAAATTGATGGGTTGTATGTTAAGCACGTAATTAATTTTATAAGAAATGTCAAACTATTTTCGAAAGACAAAGGTTCGCAGCAGCTTGCCTTATAATAGCGAAATCCTGGAAACAACCTGTACATCAGGAGGTGCATAGACAGATTGCAGGATACTCATATAATGGATTACTCAGCAATACATTCAAATTCTGGCAGTGTCCATTCTGTTTTGTCTGTTGCATTTTGTTTTCACAGTCATGTTTATTTCAAAGAATTTTAATCTCAAATTACTCTTTGCACAGCAGCTTGTTCTTACTCTATCAATACTATGCAATTTCATACTTGAGGATACAGTTGTAAAACTCTTATTCTTTCATTCATTTTTTTCAGTACATCATTTGGTCGGCCTGCTTGGTCCCTCTAGCTGGCTCTTGATTCCCTGTGTCCAGTGACTGGTGTTTAATCTTTTTTTTTTTTTTCCTGTGTAGCGTCTGATTAACCCAGGCTACTAAATATCAGTTCTTTCAGAGATTTAAAGGTCTGGTGTGGGGACTAGTCAGCACTAGTCAGTGGACAAGTAAGGATAACTCTTCTTACTGTGAGCTGGTGCTGAGTGGGCCACCAAGTTATTTCCTCAAATTAAGACAGACAAATCAGACAGGTAGGCAGTAATGAGCTCTATCTTCAGGGTGTCCTGAAGAAGAACGGGGAAATGTTTCGTCCCTGGTGCGCAAAGAGAAATAGACAGTGGGCAAGTCAGAGCAGATCCCCAGCTCTTATAAGTAGGATCTATACTGAGATCCAAAGCTTTAAGCTTTATATAGGCAGGGCCCCTTTATGTTAGCCAAACTGTCACAGCAGGGTTGTAAGACAGCTAAGGGTGTTTTTGATTGCCAGCTGCCAAAAGATTACCTAATACCCTTAAACATACTAGCATGCACATATTTGTTCAATGAACCGTATTATTTAGAAGTGAGTCCTAAAACTAGAGGATCTGCCTACTCTAACTAGAAAGAAGAAAACTCCTACCCTTATGAAAGTGGCTGAGTGCTCAGCAATCAGTATAACTTACTAAATGTAATAGAATCCAGTAAAACCCTCAGCTTTCAAACTTATGCCCAAGAGACAACGAGACATTATGTACCACCCTCCTGAAGGATGACCACACCACTTATGAGGAAGTCTTGCCGCACCCCCCCCAATTCAAGCCTGAATTTGGTCAGTCTTGAATTCTAACTACCAATTTATAGAAAATAAAGAGAAACAGGTTAAACTATACCACATGGTTATAACTGGCAAAATCTATTCTGTTTGAAAGGCTCCAGAACATTTCAAAATGCAAACTGTAAAAGGCAAAGGGAAAAAAAAAGATTAAGGGGATATACACAGATTAAAGATACTTACGAGACAGCAATTAGTAACAATGTAAAGTCCTTATTTGGATCCTGATTCAAACAAACTTAAATATCCATGTATGACATTTGAGACAATGGAAATTCAAACAAATATTTACTAGATTTGATGATATAATTAAAAAATTGTTTTACACCTGTGACAACATAGTGTGGTTATGCTTTCTGAAAGTCTGTATCTTCTAGATACAAACTGAAATATTTATGTAAAAAAAAACTTGAAGTCTTTAGAAAAAAGTTTAAGAGTAATATAAAATTGTTTAGCTTTGGGACATTCTTGACACTTCTGAACATGTTAAGCTGTAATCACCTTTTTTTTCATAATCTATCATTTTATAGCAAAGTTAAAACAACATATAGCATAAATGTGGGAATTCCTTATTTCCCTAAAAAGTGGTAGAACAAATTCAAGTAGCTGAAACTGGAAGGTATTCTCTACCCTTCATGCAGCGATATGGCCAATGCCAGAGGAAATAAAATACTAGATGATGCAATTTAATGATTCATTTTCAATCTAATTTAAATTTGATTCTTCAAAATAAAAATGATTCTAATGTTTAAAACTAGCCCTAAGTGACAGTAGCTCCAATCACGGTGCTGTGTTTCCCAGAGCTGCTTTTGAGCTTAACTGAATGCAGGAAAAGCACTGAAACCAGTCTGGCTTATATTCAAATGTGAGAGTCTACATAGCCCAGAAGTAGATTGCCAGGTCTGGACTCAGATAGCCTGTTTACAGCACTGTTCTGGCACTTCCTTGCCCTATGAACTTTGGCCAGTTTCTTAACCTTCTGTGCCTTTGATATTCATCCATAAGAAGAGGATAAGAAATCCTGCCTATTAGGACTGTCAGTAGAATTAAATAAATACACATGAACAAACACAAAGCAAATATTCAATAAATATTGGCTATATTTATGGCTCTGAATTCAGGGGTAGGAAAACTGATTCGATAATATTAAAAGTTTTATGAAAATTTAGTTTCAGAAACTAGAACTGTTTTAGAATATTCTCAGGTTTGTGAAATAAGTAGCACTGATTATGCTTAAATTGAACGTAAGACTTGGTTGTTATAAATAATAGTCACTTGGTTCTTAATTTGAAACTTTTCCCCCATTCAGTTAAAAACAACCCAAAAGATCAAACCCAGGGTGAAATCTGTCCCTTAGTGCTTAAGATTTCATACTAGTTCTCAATACCAAAAATTAAGAGTAGAAAATTGTGCAAAATGTTTCAGTAAAAACACACAATGAAATACTCTGGAAATGACTGATTCTTAAAAACACCTACAAATATAAGCCAGACAAACGTAAAAAAGTGAAACAAGATGAACTATTTTTCTGGTCATAAAATATTTATTAAGGTATATTTTAGGGAATATAGTGAATATAAAATTTAGGATCACAATATGAAGCAATTTCAATCCTCTCAAAAAGTCAGCCCAGTCCTCAATGCTCTGCAGATGTAAAACCACTGGTGAGACTCACTAAAAGCAGTTTGACTAGTACAGAAGAGGCTTTTCACATGAACATTTACAACTAGATCATCTGAATACCTCTTTTAAGTGCAAAACCACACCACATTACACTAATGCAGCAACAATGCATTCATATTGTTTTCATTAGTAGTCAGCTTGCATAAAACACCAGAAAAAAGCACAATGAAGCTCACAAAATTGGCTAAAAAAAATGAACCTGTCCTGCAAAACACACACTGTAATGGAAGAAGACATTAAAAATGTATTATGCACACTACAGAAGCTGCGTTCATTCCAACAATCTCAAGTGTCACTTCCTTTTCTGAAAATCAAATTACATGAACCAGGCACAACTAATATTTGGGAGGCAGTGTGTAGCTAAAATTTCATTTAACTAATTATTCAATGATTTAAAAAATCCCCATAAATCTTTTCTGTCCTGAGGTAGTTGCAAAATAAATCATAACTTGGATATCAACTAGAGCTGAGGCTTTGACTTTTTACTCATTAAAACTAGTTGTTAAACTGACAAGAACTACCTTTTGATATTTAAAAGACAGTTGAGAAATGGGCCTCTTACTACACACACAAGATGATGGCTACGTAGGAAAGAGGATTAGCTGCTTCAGAACGTGAGAGATATGGTCCACCATTGCTTCCACCACCCCCCCACCCCAACCATTTTAGATTCTTTATTGTCCAAAAAGCCACGGGGAGCAACACAGTAGAAGTAGACAAATCATCGTCCTTTGCTGTAGCCAGGGAAGAAAAGGTCAAGTAGGGTCTGCAGAACCTCATTGGGAATCATGATGTAATTCTGGCCAAGATCGTGCCGGCAAGCAGGGCAGGAGAACACTTGAGCCTTAAAGGAGCGCTGTAAGCAATCCTAAGGCAAAACCAGAACCAAAATGAAACAAAATAAAAAAACACCTCATTTCATCTGAGGGTAAAGCATATAGAAAGTACTCAACAACTTAGGCTTTTAAACAGAACTAGAAACTTACTGTTTGGCAACAAGAGAAACATAAAACAAGAACAACTGTCAAGGCCTGAATCTGCACTATGAAAATTAACCTACAGACGTGGCTTTAGTTCCACCTCTAACACATACTGTGAGACTTCAGGTAAATGACCACTTTTGTATACATTAATTTCCTCATCCAGTAAAAATAAATGTTAGAATTCTGCATGTTTCCACTAGCCTCACCTTCTAGGCTGGATTTTAATCCTGATCTTTCCTGATAGAGCACAAAAGAAAAACAACTCAGGAATCCCCTGCTTAAAACTATATCTATTTTATGAAGTCAATGTATAATGTGCTTTCCAAAAATATATTTAGCTCTACTTAACTGACTCAAGGTCACATACTAACACGTATGTGGAAGGTCGGTTTCCATTTTACAAAAGAAACTAAGTTCAGAAGTTAGGTCAGGGCACGTAACCACCAGTCAGTAGAACAAGATTCCAACCTTGGTTTGACTGAAATTCAAATTCCTTTTACACCACACTGATAAGACAATATTCAACTCCTCTGGGCATGCTGCCAGACAGAATCTGTTCTAGGTCCCCTCAAGTATACGAAATTATTTCAGTTTGCACTATAATATATGAAACATACGTAAGCTGTAACAGAAAATAGCAACAACACATTACTTTCTTCTCTATTTCAACCCCTCCTCAATAATTTCAAACATGATAGAATGTTGAGACTATACAGATTTGAATTACTATAGAATTAAAACATGGATTCACCACCAAGATGTAATTAAATGCTTCCTAACCAGCAAGGTTCCTTATCTATTCTGCTTCATGAAAAAAATGCTTGTTCACGTGCTGAAAAGAGGTTTGGAGGTTAGTGTGCCTTCTGGCCTAACAAGGGAAAATGAGAAAGGAGTTCTACTTACTTTACAGACATTGTGGAGGCAATCTGTTGTCACTGGCTGGTAAACTAGCTCCTGGCAGCAGACACACATAAAAGATTGTTCCAATTTTTTCAGAAAATTCTAGAATGGTACCCAAGGAGAAGAAAAAAAGGTTAGCATTTCATAATATATTAAAAGAATTCCAAATAATTGGAGAAAAAAGTGTCAATCCCATTCAGTACGTTTTCTATTAAGAAAAAAATCAAGTAGTGATTGTAACTACAAGCAAATGTGTAATAGCAAACTGCAGAAATCCCATCCATAAGATAGACACATTAGTTTTTAAATCTTAGGATTGAGTTGCAAAGGTTGCAAAGTCAGGACATATGGCTTTAAAAAGTAAACTTCATATTCCAGAGATTACTATTTTTCACTTAAAAAAATCATGAACAGCCTGTCTCAGGTCATTACATACAGATCTATTTTCAAAAAGCTCCATGGTATTCTAATATATCTATATATATTCAATCTTCTTCTCTTACAAAACTTCAATACTTATTTTTTATGCTTAAAAAGATAAAAGCACTTGGCAATAATACTCTAGTATCTAAGACCCCAAAGAATCAACGTATTTATTTACCTAGAATAATTTTCTGTGATATTTTGCCCCAATCCCCAAATCCCATATTTTCCTGGTGCTACTGTTTACTCAAATTAGGACTAAATTACAGAAGGTCGAGCTTTATAAAGCAAACATGATCAGATGGGTAGTCTATAATCTTCAAAAGCCATTACTGGGTTCCATCTTATCCAAGCTGTTTGTTTAACCTAGAAGGAAAAGTAGTTTTTTGAATAGTCACCAGGATAATCCTCCACTCAGTTATTTTTTGGTAGTAGGGGAGTATATTTTATGTTTGTTCTTTATGTTAATAAAAAAAGTAGAATCTACAGGAATTTCAAGTAAAAAAAAAAAAAAAACCCCGAAGATTCCATTTCATAGTTATGTCTTGATAGTAACTTATTTTTAAGCATGGATTATAAAGCTCAAATGAATTATCAATGAAGTGTTATTCAACACACTAGAAGAATATACCAGTTAGGGGGAGATGTGGAAAAAACTTAACTTTACTACCAGGTACCTTCTCTCTGACAAACTACTTTGTTAATGACTGATATTTCCCCAGTACCTCCACAGTGCCTGTAATATGAGCATATTTAGTATCAACATTTTGATTTCCTACAATGTGCCAGGCACTCATCTACATAGCAGTAGTAAAAAGGCCAAGTCTCTGCTCTCATGAACTTTATATTCCTCTAGGAGAGCAGATTTTTAAAAACTCAACTTCAGATAGTAGTATCTGAGGAAACAAGGCAAATTAAAGCAAGAGTAAGGAGGGTCTATTTTAGAAAGGATAGCCAGGGAAGGCCTCTCTGAGGAGTGTAGTATTTTGCAGAAACTTACAAGATATGAAGGAATGAGCCACATGAAGATACAGAGAGGAGAATTCTAGTCAGAGAGATGGTATATGTGTAAAGGCCTAGGAACAGGAACAGGTTGAGTGTGTTTAAATAGCACAGATGTCACTGTGGCCAAAGCAGTTTGGGCCTGAGAGAGCAGCAAGAGGAGAATGCAGAGGTAGGTAGGGATGGATGCCACATCATATAGGGCCTTGGGAAGGTGTTTGGATATAAGCATACATATGTAATATATGCATTTATTTAAAAGTCACTGCTGGCCAAAACCTGATTTTTCTGGCTTACTAAATGTGTTCCTGATTTATCTGAAAAGAATAGGCATGAAACCTACACAGGGCAATAGTACATAAATGTTCAGAGTAACCACTAGCAGCAATGTCACAGTCACCTGACCTAGGTATAGGTATGTAAGATCCTGCCACCAGGGGCAGGATTTTTATTGTTTTTGTTTGTTTGAGAACTGTCAGTTGGTGACTTTCACATAAAAGTTACATTGAAAGAAGAGGTTGAAAAGTATACTTGATTTGCACATACCTACCAAGTCTCGCAGGGTTTGACCACTTCAATAATTTGTTAAAACTGATAAACAGGGTATATGAAAAGCCGCAGATTGAAGCCTAATACACGTCCAACCCAGACAACAGACGCGCAAAAGAGAACTTCCATGTGCACTCAGGTGGCATTATCCTTCACCTGTATCTGCTATTGTGTCTTCTGCCCACTCACAGCTGGAACTCACCTGAGTTATTACTAACCAGCTGTATCCTCTCCAACCAGAAAATAATCAGACCATGACCAACAACTGCTTGCTGTTTCTTACTTGCTCTAAGTGAAAAAGAGTCTGACGTACCAAAGTCAGACTCTCCATGTGCCTGGTTCTCTTGGCTAAAAAGCAAGTAACACTTCTCACAGAGCTAACTCACGTTTCTCTGTCCTCTAAACATGTAAGTCTCATTCTACCCAAGGACAACCCAAAATATCACATTTATAGACGAAACAAAGAAAAAAAACCCTCCAGTATCAATCCAAAGGGCATCTGATAAACCTCATTCATTTCTAAGTCTACAAACTGTATCAGGAAGATGTTTCCATAATGATGACTATCTGTCAAACAAAAAGCAACATAAAAACTATGAGTTCCCTCTAAATGCACATAAAAGGGGCATATAGATATGCATTAACGCCATTTCAGACACACAAGAAGTTCTGGCCAACGTACTCAGAAAAATGAAGAAAACATTGGAAGGAAGAAATTACTAAAAAATGACAAAGTGGAATTTCAAGAGAGGATACTAGACCTCACCCACAACAGCAGCTTTTCTTTTTGAAGAAAGCAGAAGAGTACCGATATTACACATGACAAGGGGCTAATATCTAAGAAACAAAAGAATCAAATTTATAAGCAAAATTAGAGACAATAAGAACAGTGAGCAAAGAATGAACAATTTACATTTGAAACCCCTACCTTTTGGGATTTGATAAGAAAGCTTCATTGCAAAACACAGCTTAACACAAAACCCAGATGTCAGTTAACCTTGAAATTCTTTTCACTTAAAAATTTTATCATTACCAAAAAAAAAGGAAAAAAATCCAAAACATATGAAATACTTAAATAAATGCTGGTTTATTTTACTCCTAGGTTGAACATGTGGGCATTGAAAATTATGCTGAATTGCTTAAGACTTGTTCTATCAGGTAACTTTGAGCTATAACAAAACTTTCCTGATGAATTTTAGATTAAACTGAATGTGTTCCACAACTGAAAATTCTTCCTATGAACAGCACCTCACCATAAATGATCAAGTTCAAGCACAGAGAGGTCAAAAAACCAGCATCTAAGAGGACAAATATCAATTTAAAAGCATCAAGTGCTGCCTCATTTCTGAAAGGTGGCCGTACTGGGTGAGAAGATTGGATAAAAGGACCAAGTTTTAACTGACTTGTGAAAATGATAATTCATAGGGAAAATATTTTTCATCATTTGTTAATATTAGAAACTTATCAAAAAATATTTACATACTGGTCCTTCCACAAGAGATGCAAGAACTTCATCCCATAGCTTCTGGTTTTGATGATCTTCTCTGATTAGATGTTGTTGTTGAGGGGTTAGTTGGAAAGCCTCAACTGCTTCTGCTGAATCTGATGCTTTCGGTACTTTGGAGGCACTTGGACAATCATCTAGATTTATTTAAAAATACATCAGCACACTACAAGTGGTTCTAAGCAGAACTATGAAACGAAAGAGTAAACTGGCACCAATTATGTTTAGCATGAAGATAACCAGGGTAGAGCAGCATTTAACTTTCCCATATAGTTTAGGATACTTTGTTTAGGCTCTGACACTATTAAGATACACAAAAAGCTCACCCCACCCCACCCCCACCAAAAAAAAAAAACCCTTCATTTTTCTTTTAATTTCTTATGAGTTTTCAATTTACTCCCTTAATATTTCTCTTTATTAGAAACTATGTTATTCAGATTTATGTCCTGCAATCATTACCTACCATCTGTAGATGGCCTTTTTGGGGCTCCACTGGCCTTCTTTGACTGTCCTTTAGTCTTCTTCCCTTCCTTATCTGAAGGGTAACCTACTGGATACTGACGAGGGAAAAAAGTACAATGTAGATTTAAGCTTCACAGAGAAGAGGGGTTCTAGATCCTTGTCAGAAATTTAAAAAGGGGAATGGGGAGGAATCTATACTTTCCCTAAATTGAAAAGATTTATATAAAGGACACAGACGTTTAAAGAAACAGAATTCAAAGGACAGAAAACTATTAAAAATCCCCAATTCAGTGTAAAACCATGTAGCTTTGACTGTTAAAGATATTCTATTTTATCTTAGTTTCAGATCAGTGATGATCTTAGTTTCAGATCAAAAAGAGGAAAGAACTTTTTAGGAGTTGTGACTAGGGGGCTTAAAAAGTTTGAGAAAGAAAGGAAAGTAGAATTAGATATGAAGGTAAGTGAAGGTCAACCAAAGAGCACAATAGATGATACTCATATAGTTGGGGTTACACTAAGTTATGGAGCCAATCTTAAAAACAAAAAACCCCATGAAGGGCCAAATTTCTATCACCCCAAATTAAGAGGCAGGGGTGGGGTGGGGTGGGAGAGCTTTTAGAAGACCTAAAGCCACTAAATTACTGAATTCTTTATCAACTAAAAGGTTAGGCTTTAAGGGATAAATTCTACCTTATTACCCTTGTGTTTTATTGGCTATGCTTTCTTTTGGACATGCTTTGTGATAACACTCATATTTAAAGCTCAATATGTTATACAGGCCTCATCAATGATATTAACTCATCATAGCGACTGGCTTATATGCTTCGTTCTGCTCAACTGTTTCAAATTTAACCTATCTAGAACACTGCTCTGCTGAACAGCAGACCTGAAAAAAAAATCCTTTGAAAATGGATTTAACAATAGGTTTAAAAAATATTTAGTTAAAAAAGGAATTATTTTGACAGCTATTTTAGCAGCTGATGGGTCTCATTTAAACAATTCTATGAGTTTAAAAAGAAAACAAAAACAGAAACAGACTTGCACTAGAAGAGACACACTCACCTGCCTGGGTGGTCAGACACTTGCCCATAGTTCAGCCCCTACACATGCAGTGTGGGCAGAGCCAGGGGAAATGACAAAGCTGGTAGTCTTTACGAGAAGCACAGCGATGGGGAATGATGGAGGATGAACTCAAACCATGCTCTGAAGTCAGTGTCAGGGACAAAGTCTAGGGTGTATAGGCAGTGGAGGGGAAATGTAGCCATACCATCCATTATGTACAAAAAACCAACAAAGTCTTATATGGGTTAACAGCTGAGCATGGGCAAAGGGAAAAAAAAAAGGCAAAGCACTAAAGGTGGTGACAGGACAAGGAAGCAGCTTTGAGGGGGAAGAGAGAAAAGGGGTGAGGAAAAGTGAGAAGGGTAGAAAGCAGACCACTCTTATAAGCCACCTCCCCCCTTCCCCTACCAGAGACACACCCCCTGTGCCCTCTAGGATAAACTTCCCTTCTCAAGGCCTCTTATATCTAAATTTTAGGTATCCCTTTCCCTCATACTTCAAGTCCAGATTGAACTGGAAATACAGCTGACCCTTGAACAACACAGGGGGTTAGGGCGGGGCCAATCCTCTCAAGTTGAAAATCCCTGTGTAACTTATAGTTGGCTCTCCGCATCTGCAGATTCAACCAACCAGAGATATGTACTGAAATATTTGCTATTGAAAAAAATTCATGTATAACTGGACCCATGTAGTTCAAACCCATGGTGTTCAAGGGTCAACTGCATTTTACATTTCATTGTCAAGCCCAGCTTTCCCCAAGCACAATTCTTGGTCTTAGGGCAGTTTGACACCTAGGATGCTACTTTTTTACTTCTTTTCCTTCCGTATACTTGCATGATCTCATTCCTCACCCCTTACAGTCCACTGACCAACTGCTGTGGGTTATATCCAGTGTTAAGGCACATAGATAGTACAGAGGCGTACGTTTTTATGAAAATACAAGTAGCCTAGACAAATGTAATCTAACCTGTAAACGTAGACATAGTCTCCTTGACCGTTCTATTCCTTCTGAGGTCCAAGGAGCAGGTTCAACATCATCTCTCCTTAAAAGATAGCGCCAAACCAAGAATCCATGGCTTGATGAAATCTCTGGCCAGTATTTCACCACCTAAATTGTAATATTTCAGTACTAGTTTGAAATGTAAAGTTTAGACTTATTTATAATATCATATTAGTGTTTTAAGTAAACTTGGCAGAACTAAATGCAACTTTGAAAGATACTTGCTCTGCTGTAATAGTAAGTAAAAAATATGCACTTAAATATTGTTTTGACCTTATTTCCTAATTATGATAATTCCCGTTAAGTATAGATTGCTATAAATTTGAAGTAGCAGCAAGATTATGCTCATTAATTAACAGAATTTTGCATAATAGTAGATAAAAATGGTGGCAGTAGATGTCTTCATTTTTAAAACAAAGAATGCAACCTATTTTCAAAATTATGTGCTCCGCTTCGAAAAATCTATTAAAATTAGAATCATTCTGGAAGATATAAGAATCAACATCTACAACGGCCAAGTTATTTGAACAGTTTTATCATAAGAGAATATATACTTGTAAAAAAAACTTAACCCAAAATATAACTCTGCCTTTAGGGACTTCAGATAAGCCTTAAAAGACAAGTGTCAAAATTAAGAGATCGTTTTGTACGTGTTGTATTTCCAGAAAAAGTAGAAAGACCAACCAAGATGATCTATTGTTTCCTTTAGCCCACCCACAGTAGAGCAGTTCCCTGTGGCAACCCTGTCTTGAGAGCCCAGGAAGAATGACTAACAAGATGTCATGCCAGATAGAGCACCTTATAAATGCCATCATATCTGTTGCCTTCTTCAGGAGCATATTTGCTGATCTTCCTCCCTTTAAAACTGCGTATCACTCTGACTGGCTTACCAGCTCTCCAATTCCGAGACTCTGCTCCAATTTTATCATCCAATGGAGCATCACAGTTTAGGGCCAATGCCCTAAAAAATAAAACAAAGTCTTTATACCAAGTAATCTTTCTTCAAGTATATAATCGCATCATTAGCTCAATTAAAAGGTGAATTATGCCTTACCTGATGGTTAAGATTCTATGATTCTTTCCATATTATTCCAGATAATAGGATTATGCTTTCCCCCACCAGCAGAGAAGACAAATCAGTTTTCTGATGTCACCCCCAAGCCAGGGGATTGGTTCTCAGATAGCCTGTAGGGTTCTTCTGAAAGTAATAACATCTGTGCCACGTATAATAGAAAACAACTAGAAATACATGGAATTTTCTTTAAATAACGTTTGTTGAGGGAAGGGAGAAAGTTGGAAAACTAAAGCAAGTGATTGTTGTAATAGTTATTTTTGATAAGGGAATGAGGTAAATTGCTGGAAAAATGTAGAAAGAAATCCAGAAAAATAAATTTGTCAGCAAGGTATGAATGACCTTTCTAGGTCTACTTTCCACATTCCAGACAATAGAGATTCCTTAAAGTTTAGAATAAGAACAAGTTTAATATGAGAATATCCTTTAAAGACTTCCAGTAAAAAGGTAAGTGTAAATAAAACTGAAGCATTCAAATACCTGTGCTAAATCATGACAATAAAGATTTTTGGCTGCTCAAGATCACTACATTTTACTGATGACACATGAACAAGGAAGAACACTGAGCTGGAAGCAGCACTGGATTTAGCTGAAGCTTCCTTAGTATGTGTACTCACCTAGTAGTAATTAATCAGTAAGGTTAACAGACGTTAGAAGACCTTCCTTGGGGAAACTTAGTCCTGCTCCCCAAAAGACAAACTAGAATGTATTTAAAGTTAGTATTTTTCCTCTAAGACACCTATATCCTAAGTGAAAAGAATCCACTAAGAACATTTAAGGTTAAAAAAAAGATACCCTCCCCTCAAATCTGGTAAAATCAGATATGATACAACATGCTTTTTCAGGGTATAGTTCTTTTTATGCAAGCTCAAAAACAAACAAAAAAAACCCCAAACAAAAGACCTTAAGACTAAATGACTAATCTACTACAATCTTTCTATCATAGTTAAAGTAAATGAAATTAAGTGTTTTGTTAAAACATTTTTTTAATAGACATGGTCAGAGAGTTAAAGGTCACCAAGTTATCTTTTTTATCTCAAATGGGAGATGAATTAAAACTCTGAGGTAGAAGAAAATGCAGCCATCAATTCTAGGGCTGGTATTATTTATGGAATACCTATTGAGATACATATACTTCATCCTCTTAAAGAGCTAAGAAAGAGATATGTACTATCTTCACATTAATGAGTGGAATGCTTTGGTGCTCACAGGTACCTTCCATCATAATGACTGCACCATTAACTGGAATTAACTCACTTCTAGTTTCACCTAAGTATGCAGTCTGTTCAAGTTTGTGTAAAGAGTCCAAGAGGATGAAACTAGGCAAAACAAGGCTTTTCCATTATTCTATCCACAGCTCAATCGATTGCCTCTAACCGCCCTGATAAAGGATGGCCAGGTTACCTGCTGCCCTCTTCAGTTTCATAAAGTGGAAGAGCTGAGAAGAAACAGGAACAAACTTCTCAAAAGCAAAAAGCAGGTATCAAACTACCTCTTAGTAGAGAAACAAAAAAGGAATTAGACCATATACACGTCAGGAAAGAGTATACTATGGGTCAGAGCTTTCACCTCAGCTTTCGTGTTTATAAAACATATAGGTACCTTTGCCTAAGAGGCCTTTACAATCACAAGGTGTACTCACAGCTTCATGTATAAATTACCTGAAGGAATGTTAGTCTCCATGATAAGTCAATCCTAAATTGTTTTGAGTTTCTATTTCATTTTCACTACCTTCCTTATTAATATAAACATTTTTACTACTTGTCAATTATTTTCTGAGATTGTGACATATGATAAACAGGGTATATTTATTAGATTCTTCAAAAGCTTGACAAGAATCTATCATGTACATTACAAGTGCAGGTAGTTACAAAGGAAGTTTCATTCAAGCCAAATAATCTTATTATTAAAGGGAAAATATAATTTTCAGATTTGACAACATGAAAAAGCCCTTTTGCAAATTCAAGATACATTTTCATTGACAATACACATCGAAATATTTCTAATCCCTTTTAAGATCATTCTTCCTAAAGAGTTGCTTTCTTGTTAGAAAAAGACTGCGTAGGGGCTGGACTCCTACCTCAGCAATGTTTCACCAGCAAATCTGACCTGTCTCCTCTGCTGGTTCAATAAAATAATCCTACTGTCAGAAATAATATAGAAGGAAGACATAAAAACAGATTCTACGTAACTTGGTATGCAACAAAGTCTTGAAATCATAAAGTATATTCTTTACTTCACATGGTGATCAGAAATTAAGGACACACTACTTAAAACTGAGTGATTTAGACTCAGGAAAGCGAAAAATACTCACTTTTACTCAGTATTCCACAAAATACCCTTAATAACAGGATACAAAAAATTTCAACTTCATGATCACAAAATTATCAGTATGACAGGTTATAATGTGGTCATTGGTATCTGATGGTTTGGGTTACTTAATTATTGGTATTAGCATGCATTTACAAAATAAAACATTTTGAAGTTATTAAATTTTCTATTCCCATGGAAGCTGGAATATCATGAATATTTTTATAGAATAAAGTCAGCACAAGGTGGCTCTTTTGTACCTAAACATTCTCTTTTTTAACAGATAAAAGACATTTTATCATAAATCCTAAAAGCACCTTGTGTAGTTCTGATTAAGTTATCTGATGTTTCACTTATGCACATAAATGTGGCTCCCAAACATAACCCTATTTCACATTAGTCTTCTCTAAAAAGAAGTTTGTCACTTTAAAAGATAAATCTGTGTTTAGTAGAACATAACTTTGACCTATGTGGTAGTAGATAAGCCACCTTGTACTCAATTTCATTAAATTATATAGGTTCCTTTCCTTTAAAGGTTTCAACATGTTTCCAAATGCAAAGCACATGTATTAAGACTGGGAATTATGTCATTTTAAAAAATGATACTAAGAAATAAGTTAGGAAGCTTATAAGTAATTATATACTAATCAGGTAATAGGATTTATATTTTAGCTATATTAACTCACAATTTAAGATTCTCCTCTACAGTGTAAGTTATAAGTTATAGTCCTATAATCCAACTTTTACACAAAGCCCAAATTCTTAACAGTCTTTACAAACTAACAATATAGAGTACCTGTTCATGTTTGTTAATGTTTGATCAGCCGATGGTGCACCAATTCTTTTATTACCAGCAAGATTTTTACCACCACTCCCAGTGTATGTGAATTCATCACCTCGGTCCTGCAGGAGAACATTTTTGGCATTAAAACACCTAAACCCAGGTATAATCCACCAATTCTTGTTTCAGAGTCAGAACTTTTGGCTCGGACGTTATAAGTTGACATGTTCTCTCAAGGTATCTATCTACCAAAACAAGGCAAAATTAAAATGCAATCTTGTGTGTAATATACCTTCAAGCTGTATCACTTGATCTAAAGATTTCATTTTAAAGTTATAGCTTCCAACACCTCCAAACATAGCTATTCTTATACAAGTAATTTATAGAATGTTACAAAATAAGGTCTTATGGGTTGGGAATATTGTTTAGTTTAATTCAATGTTATTAAAATCAACTTATCAATATTAATTTGTAGGTTCTTTACAGGGCACCATTTTAATAAATACTCCAAAACTGATTTCCCAACAGCAATCTATACCATATCCAAGGCTTTTTTTTTTTTTAAACATCTTTATTGGAGTATAATTGCTTTACAGTGGTGTGTTAGTTTCTGCTTTATAACAAAGTGAATCACCATATCCAAGTTTGCTGCTAAATTTCAAACTTAAAAATCGTAACAGCATTGTAAGTTCCCCACATTTTACAGTCCATGGGTTTAGTCACATTATATTGGCATAAAACAATTATCTATCATTAAGAAGAAAGTCAGAAAAGAATTTGAATACTAAAAGTTGTATAGCATCTACTAAATGTGAAAAAAACACGCCCAAAGAAGATATTAAAAACTAGCTCCACGAGTAGCTACAAATTTATCTTGCTATTGTTTTTGCCTGATTCAGTACTTAAACCGAGAAAAGTAACTATCAGTATGTAAATTAATTCTACTAACACTATCTCAATAGTGGTTCTTCTTCAATGCAAGATTATTTTAAGTAGTTCAGACTGAACTTAAGATAATGAAGTTTTCTCTACTTAATTCTTGCTTGTAATAAAGGTCAATTATTTTGCATCTAGTTTTTCCTTTGATTAAAAGTCATAACTAAAATCTCATGGTTTTAAGTGTTTCTATATGTCCTAAAACCTTCATTCAATTCACTTTGTTGACCCACAATTGAGGTCTATATTTTAAAGAATAAGGTGTTAAGGAATTTCATCTTCAGTGTATACTCCATTTGAAGGAATTCTAATAAATAAGTACATCTAAAACAGTCCAGAATACTTCTTAAATTGATCAGATACAGTCTTCCAAATGGTATCTGGATTGACTTCACAATGCTCATATATTTATAACCTTGTCGACTTTTAAAGTTGTAACTGTGGTAGTGCTATAAAGGAAAAAGTAGTGTGAACTAGGTAGGAGAGAGCATAATAGGGACAACCTAAGTTCAACAGTGTTTGAAACATAAGAACAAAAACATTTCTGATTATTCTTCAAGCAGCAAATAATCATGTAAAAATAGTTAAATTCTATGTCATTAACTCATCTATGCTTGAATTCATCATTATACCATGAAAGCACGCGGATGAAACAGACTGGGAGAAAATACCTGCAAACTACACATCCAATGAACAGTAAAAACAAACAAAACCCACAACCCAATTAGAAAATGGGCAAAAGACCTGAAGAGCTACACCACCCAAGAGGATATACACATAGCAAATAAATAAATCATGTCCAACACTCTTAGCCATTAGGGAAATGTCAACTAAAACTACAATGAGCTATATCTACGTACCTATCAGAATGGCTAAAAGAAAGCAACAACACTGAATGCTGGTGAGGATGCAGAGAAACTGAATCACTCATACACTGCTGATAAGAACAAGAAGTGGTACAGTCACTCTGGAAAATACTTCAGCAGTTTCTTTTTTTCCATCTTTTTTTTTTTTTTGGCAGTTTCTTAAAGAACTAATCATGCAACTACCATACAACCCAGCAATTACACTTCTGGGCATTTATCCCAAAGAAATGAAAAATGAACACTCATATTTACAAAAAAACCTGTACACAATTTTTAATGCAGCATTATTTGCTGGAAATAACCAAGATGTTCTTCAATGGGTGAATGGTTGTACTGTGGTACACCTATATCCATGGAACACTACTCAGCAATAAAAGGGAATGAACTATTGACACATGCCACAATTTGAGGATTATGCTGAGTGAAAAAAAGCCAATCCCAAAGGTTATACACTATACGATTTCATTTATAAAAATTTTTTAAGTGACAAAATTATAGAAACAGAGAACAGATTGGTGGTTGTCTGGGGTTAAGGGGGGTTGGGGGAGCAGATATAGTATGGTGGCTAAAGAAGGGCAACATGAGGGATCCTTGTGGTAAGGGAAATGTTCAGTGTCCTGAATGTATCAATGTCAGTATCCTGGTTGTGATATTAAACTACAGTTTTGCAAGATGTTACCACTGGCTGAACCTGAATAAAGGGCAAAGACATCTCTGTATTATTTCTAATGCTACATGTCAATCGACAATTATTAAAAATGTAAATGAAAAAAAAGATGAAAAAAAATGTAAATGAGTCCAAAATTAAAAATGAGCTCTAAAGAAAATGTGACTATTTTCACTGCAAAAATCAGTACACACAAAGATTAAAGACTGCCAATTGATTTACTTTTTAACTGGTAAAAAACTGACTACTTCAACATAAAAACGATGCTAAAAGAGATGGGATTTATCCTGGACAAAGCTTCTGTATTTTACTGAATGATCAGAACAGGTTCTAAAGAACAAGTTTGTATCACGACTTACTACTTCATCCGCAAATCCACCAGCCAGGACAAGAGAGTAAGCTCCATCATTACTTCGACCATGAATTCCACCAACATGGGGCCTATGGACACCCGCTTCGCTCACCTATAACATCAAGACAGACGCAAAATACCTTTGAACAGTTCGTTAAGTTACATTTACAAAATGGTTTCACATATGTTATTGTATCCTAAAAGCTTCAACTAAGAACTGAATATCACACAGAATTCTAAGTTTTGCTCACAGACTACTTCTCCCCAACTATATATCCTTCAGGTACTGAACTGATAACTCTTAAAACTGCTCAGGCCTAGAACTGTGTTTCAAAATAACTATTAAATAATTATTATCCTATGTCTATTGGTAATTCCAGCTCAGTTTGGGCAAAAAATAATTTACTATAAGTGCTCTAGATCTCTTTTTTTCTCATTTCTCATCTTTCATTATGGTCCTGTTCCCTAGCCAAGTCAAAAAGGCAAGAGTCATTTCAGCCTCATTCTTCTGTATTCTTCAAACCCATCTGGTCGCAAATATTGCTGATTTGATCGCCTAAATCTCTCAAAACCATCTTTTTCTACTTTCACTGATATAAGCCTAGTTTGAGTATGAATACTTAAAACATACCCTTTTTCACTGCCTCCAGCAGTTTTGTTCCTTCAAACTCATTCTACCTATCACAAACAGAATGATCCTTTTAAGAACATATCTGCTTTTAATTTCCAACTGCTTAACATGTATTAAACAGTCTTAATAGTATATTAAGCCCAAGTTAAGTATTACATATTACCCTCTCTCAACCAGGCTCCTATCTACTTTCCCAGCCTTATCTTCAGCTTCTCCATTATGGAGCCTATACATCTGAGCCCAACTACTCAATGATAAATATACTACCCATTTTCAGTTTATTCATGCAATTCTTCTATTTCAATGGCCTACTACTTTTCCCCATGTATCTTCAATGCTGGCTCACTTAAACTTAAGTGTCACTTCTTTGTGTACTTCAAACTCCCTAAGAGAAGTATTCTAATTCATTTGTTTATCACACAACTGTTCTTAGCAGAGTAAATCCAAGCCTGTATAGTGGGCTAGGTAAAGAGGCACATTAGAAGTTGATGAGAAGCTGATAAGAGCAACAGAACCTGGATTTAGGCCTTGGAAACACTTAGGTACTTTAGAGCATAGGACCATTTGATTCCCAACCTCACCAACCCCGATAATAAATCATGCTGAATCTTCCCTACTTCCTAAACTGCAAATCTGTCCTCCTAAATGCTTAGGCCAATGACCTCAGTCATCTTACACCATTATTAATGAGGCTTTTACAATCTGGGAATGAATGACAGGCATATAAAAAAAAGAAGCAAACAAAGAACAAGGCAATTAAAAATACACTAAGTGTATTTTATTATAATTTTTATTTCATATATAAATATTATAAATAATACATAGTATAAAAAATAAATCTTATTTATTATTGTACAGGCATACCTCAGAGATATTTCAGGTTTGGTTCCAAGACCACTACAATAAAGTAAATATTGCAATAAAGCGAGTCGCACAAATTTTCTGGCTTCCCAGTACATATAAAAGTCATATTTACACTATACTGTAGCCTTAAGTGTATGACAGCATTATGTCTAAAAAACGTACACACCTTAATTAAAAAATAATGCTGTTGGAAAAATGGCGCCTATCGACTTGCTTGACACAGGGTTGCCAAAAAGCTTCAATTTGTAAAAAACACAGTATTTGTGAAGTACAATGAAGCAAAGCACAATGCAATGAGGTACGCCTGAACTCAGTTTTTTTTTTTTTTTTTACTGTATTTATAGATCCAAAGTCGTAATATAAGCCTTGAAAATTGATTTATTCAGAATTATGATATAACCATTGCAAGGATGAGAGGACAGAGTGTGTTAAACTAAATTCTTGTCTTCCATTGAAAGAGATTAATAAAACCAAAATATAAAGACAAAAGCCACACAAACATGTTATTTATAAATAAGGAGGTAAATTCAGAAAAAGTAACTTTAAAGTGATTGCCTCTTAGAAACAGAAAATGGTGAAAAAAGAGGGTAGGTTTTTAAAATATAAATCATACCCTAGTATTTAACTTTCCATGCTATGTATATGTATTACATTATTTTAATCTTAAAATTTTTATCAATGGTCTAAGCACCAGGGCTATTCGACTCTTAAAGTTCAGAATCCTATCTTTACCTAAGATATTCTTTTTTCCACATTAAATTTTCCATAACGAAAAAATTACCTTTCTAAAGAAGAAATTAGAAAAATACAAGAGTTTTCTTCAAGAGGAAAAGAGAAGTAATTTAATCCTTGGATTATCTGACATTTCCTCTAACCAATATCTTAACATTCATTCAAGAGGATAATCCCCAAAGAAAACACCCTAAGTGAGCTTCCTTGCAGATCAATGACATTAAATGAGAACTTACTGCATGACTTAAAGATCTATTTCAAATATTAAATTCTTGGCAAGAAAAGTTCTTCAGAACAACTTAATAACTTTAACTACCATAACAGAATAGTAAAACGAAGTGATTCAAAGGCTTAGAGGAAGCCTAATTCCATGATGTGTGCTCCTCTGTCAGCTAAGCTATGACCAAGAGTCTACCCATCCTACAGGAAATCTTTCATTCTAACTGAATGCCATGTGATACTACCTAGGTTAGTCCATTTAGAATCAATCGACACTAACACTGCTACAATTTGAACTATACCCAATTTTACCCTTTCAACTAAGCCAATTTAAAACATACCTGAACTCTAAATCTCCAAGTCGATCCAACAGGAATTCCAGGAATAGGTCCATAATGATTAGAAGGAACAATAGTACATTCTCTAGTGCGACCAACACAGGCCATTCCCTACAAGGTACCGAACAAACTGAGAAATCAGTTATGTTAAATCTTAAAGAAAGCCCTTAATTCCCATAAAATGTGGATAAAATAAAAACAATTTATATGATTAATATTTAACAATTTATATGATTAATCAATATAGTTATTTGTTAATATTTCAGATTCTTAACATCATTTATACCATTACTACTATTGGAACTGAAACACTGTAACTTGCGTCACAGTTATAAACATTATAACTAGGAAGAAAAAGAAACTTCCTTCTTTACCCTGCCCCAGTCTCTTCGGCTTTCAGTACTAGCTGATGGCATCTTTGCTTTCTTTTTACTCATCTTGAGTCTTTCACCAGCCTTTACAACTTCACTAGAATCAGTTTTACAGGAAGGACAATACCTTAAAAAAAAAGAAGAAAAGGAATTTTGATAATATTATATTAAAGCCAATAACAGAATGGCCTTTCTAGGTTAGAACAAGTTTTAAGATGTAATACTTGGTGTATATTACAGTTTCAGTTAGCATTTCAGTATTAAGCTTTTCAAAATATTTACGTGATTAAGCTCAACGAAAAAAACTTGTCATTCTTTTAGAGAACTTAAAATATTTTATTATCAAATTCTCAAATGCAGTGCAAAAGCCAAACAAGGCTGTCCAATTTAAATGGCACCATAAACTGTGATCTTATCACTAATCCTCAGAGTAGAAATTATTCATTTGGAGTTTTTATCATTAAAGCAAAAGTGGTAAGAATAGATGATTCTAGACTGAACAATGATCCATGCAACTGGTACATCTCCCCATCTAAATTGGTTATTAGAATTCTCAGATTCAAAAATGTATATAGTCTAATTGCAGGCATAATGAAATGTGATTGATATGTGCGTGCTGAACGGGTGTCCTGTCACCTTGCTAAAATCACATATTACCTCCAGAAAGCTTTCTGTAGATATTTTATGATTTTTCTAATTAGAGAATATTGCTGCAAATAAAATGTCCCCTCCCAAAAAAGTATAGTTTATTATAACAAGTACACTGGATTCAAGGATGCTTGCTTATATTAGCTTTATCTCTAGTTCAATTTCAATTCTCTATACTTGTTTGTCCTTTAGTCTATCTGTAGTTGGTCATTCTACTGTAACTTGTACACCATTATAATCCGTCTTATATCATTTCTAAAAAGCAAAGCATAAGTATGTCTATAGAATGAGATGGGACTATTCTTGAGTCACCAAGAAATGGAAACTTTGAGTATATCCAAAGATCAACTGGCCACTCCCCCAATTAGTCTTAGATTTCTTTTTCTATACCTCCCATTTTATAATGATCTATGCCATGTGGCCTACAGAGTAAAGAAAATGACACCTGTACCCACTAGTTAATTTTGACTGCCTAATTATGAGACATGTAAACAATTCGGTCCCTGAGAAAATTAGTAGGGCAGTGAGATACAGAAACAAATTCAAGGTAAAATTATGTATGATACGGCAATAAATACTATCAAGTAAAATCCCTACTAATTTGGAAATCAGGAAGGCTTCCAAAAATTAATTTGTTGTAAGAAAGATTGTATTCTACCTGATGTGCTAACCCTATAACTATAATTTTATCAAAGATCTTACGGTGAAAGCAGATATTATCTCTGATGAGAAAATGAGTTCAGAGGTTAAATATCCAGACAACATGATTTGGAGAAGCGGAAAAGAAGATTTAAGGTTAAGGAATTCCAGGTAAAGTGAAGGACCTCGACATGAATGTAGAAATACTCCACAGAGTAATCTAAGACAGTCTTCTAGTTATAGTCATCCCTGGGATCCATCTTTTCATCAGGTTTGTTAAGAACCCAGGCACTGTTTTGGCACTGGGTAGGGATAAATGTTTGTGATCAAAATATTTGTAAACAGTTAAGGAAAACTAGTACATACAATGAAACAATTTCAGAAAGTGGTAAATGCTATAAAGGAAATACATCAGGGTTATGTGGGTGGTAATAGTGATTAGAAATGTTATGTGTCTTTAGATACAATAGTTAAAGCTTCTGAGGTGGCATTCCAGCTGAGATTCCTATCAAGAAGCCAGGTAAGACATTCCAGGCAAAGAGGCGTTAAATGTAAAGGTCCTGAGGCATAGTAAGGAATGGTACGTTCTGAAGAACATAAAAGTAGTCGGGGGCAGGTCATAGATGGCAAGGGATGAGATTTTATCCTAAATGCAACAGGAAGACATTAGGGGGTTTTAAACAGGTGAGTAACCTGATTCAGGACTTAGATCATTCTGCTGCTGTGGCAAGAAGGATAGCTGGTAGACAATGTGAAAGCAAGACTAGTTAGTCATTTACTATACAGTTCAGGGTAGAGATAGTGGTTTGAACTGGGTGGTGAGAGTAGAGAAACATTATGGAGAACTGTAAGATTTGCTCATGTGTTATTGGATGTGAGTGGGGAGAAGAGAGAATCAAAATTGTGTTTAGCTTTTTGGCCCTCAACAAGTGGATGAGATGATCGCATTACCTACTGGAAATTAGGTGAGGAGTGGGATTTTAGGGGACACGTTTGTGGAAATCAAGATCTCTATTTGGACTCACTAGTTTTGTGATACTAGTGAAGCAAGCAGTTGAATATAAGGAATATAAAGCTCAGGGAAGACTAGATCTGAAAATATAAATTCCAAGCTTTTTGCTTGGTATTTAAAGTCTCATGATTACATGAGGTCATCTAGGGAGCAAGGATGAAGAGAGAAAACATGGGTAGTGCTTTGGGAAACTCTGAAATGTGGTAGATGAGAGAAAACCAACAAGAGACCAAGGAAAGGCCGGTGAAGCTGGAAGAAAATGAGATTAGATGATATCATACCAACTACAAAAACAGAGTTAGCAGGTAAGCAGGACAGTAAGGAGAGGACTCAGAAGTGACCCTTGGGTTTGGCAACATAAAATGTGTAAGCCTAATATAAGCAGATATAGTTGAGTAGTGAGAGGGAAGGTCAGACTGGAGTGCTGGGGTATGGACAGGAGGAGAGCAAATGGAAATAATCAGTGGAGACAGCTCTGAGAAGCAAGGAAGTGGGCAGCTTTCTCCCACAATACAAAGGTGGGAGAAATGGGACCTAGGAAAGAGTGTGTATGTGCATGTGTTGTGAAAACAAAGAGATTCTAGGATACTAATGAGAATAACCCAGTAATGGCAATTCAGGAGAGGAATTAACTGCAAGAGTGAAGTTCCTCAAAATGCAAAAGGATACGAAACTGAGAGCAGGAAGAAAGGTTCGCGTTTAGTGAAGCAACACATCGTCCACAGAAACAAAGAGGAAGAAGCACATGAGACTTCAGAGGAAATATAATTACTGGTGATGGTAAAATACAGGGTGTGACCATGCAAAGTAGCGGCAGAGGGTTAAAGGAAGTTGTATCCTTTTTCTTCTTCCCCCACCCCTACACAGCCTCTGCTGTAACACAACAACCTTCCCAACAGGTGGGGAGAGACCAAAGGAATGGAGAACAATCTATTCTTCACAATGATATCAGCTATGTAATGGTCATGTTAGTTATTTCTGAGTACAGCCTGTCATCTCTTTAACTTAATCCTCCATGCTAACAACATGAACCGTAGTCTAAAAAGAAAAAACTTCCTAATATGACATCTTAAGAAGCGTATTATAACTTTAACTGGGAACATTTTCCCCCAGTCTCTTTTCTAATCCTTTCTCTTTGTAGCTAACACTACTCAGTAGAAGTATAGATTTTGGCAAGTATATTTGACCTTGGTGCCTGGTTCTACTATTAACCTCATATGATTAAGTATGATAATCCATACAAAGCACTTTATTAGTGTCTTGCATGTACGAAGCACATAACTGTTAAGTACCATTATAAAACATTCAATAGGCACATCTAAAATAACTGAGGGGTAGAGGGAACCATCTACAAAGGCTTCCCAGCTGAAGTCATACTTAAGTGAAAACCTAAAGGATGAGTATCATCCTGAAGTTACGCAAAGAGGAAAATGTTTCCAAGAAGAAAATGCATCAAGTGTAAACCCAGAGAAGATAGGGAACATGACTTATTTAAGAAGCTAAAAGATGTTTAATCTGGCTAGGGTATAGAGTATTTGGGGAAATAAAAGAGGAAAGTGGTAAGGGATACAGTGGGAGAAATCAACTAAAAAACACTGTGCAGGGCCCTGTACAGTAACATAAAGCCTCTGAAGCAAAGGAGTAACTATCAAATTTGCATTTTTGAAAGAACACAGGACTCATATTGGAGAAGGGACTGGAGGGATTAAAAAACGGAGCGAGAGACTGGGTCAGAAGCTGTTGTTATAACTGAATAAAGGTATCAATGCCAAATAACCATTAGTTATACAATTTTAAGCCCTTTAATATACACTATGTAGGCCGCTCTCGCCTTCTGAGATGGACCGCATTCTGCCTACAGAATGTTTATCTCTCTCAATAAATCTACCTCTTACCTATCAAAAATATATATACACGATGTATCTTTAGAAATCTACTTTTGGTGTTTCAAAGACACATTTCACATTCAATTCTTAACACAGTAGCAACAAAAATCCCCTGATAATCATACCAGTATTCCTCTTCAGGGACCTTATCCAAAGGAGGATTCAGGCAGTAAATATGATAGGCCATGTTACATTCATCACATAGAACTTGCATGTTGGGTTCCTGTTTTCCACCACATATACGACAGGAGCAAGAACGGCATTTCTTATTTGGGTCTCCACCACAAAAGTCACATTCAGGGTCATTTTTCCCTATTAAGAACAAAATTATAGCAAGCCTAGTCTTAAAATCATTTTTATCTCTATGAACCTTATAAAGAAAAACCCATGAGAATAACATGCAGCTTTTTTAACAAAGAGAAAAGAACCATAAGAAATAATCCAGTATAGTACTTTAAAGTTCCCCAAATGTGCATCGAGATGCCTAGGGGCAATGCAGTGAACTCATGGGGCACCGTAAGATATATTAAAATTTCAAGCAAAATACAATACTTGAACAAAGTTGTTTGGATTTAACTACGTAATAAACGAAACTATTATGTAACACCTATTCTGCAGATCCAAACCTTTCCTTGTGGACTGAACTAGGAGGGGTACGGCTATTAGAAGTTAGCAAACCCATTTTGGTTTTGCTATGCCCCCAATATACTCTTTATTAGTAACAGTATCTAACAGTTTATTTATTTTTTTTATCTTACTTGTCAGTTGGTTCAGAACTCTGGCAACTAACAGGTTCCGCTTATTGCTCCCCCACCTCCCCCAACCCACCAGCCTCCCCCATCTAAACCCAAACACCTTCTGCCAAAATATTCACTTGAAATTATAAAATATACATATATACACAGAAATCTTATAGTAATGCTCACTAATACCAAAAGTAAAATTTAAATGTCAAAAGAGTTAACAGCTGGACAGATTTTGTGTAAAATGAGGTAAGTTTATAAGAACTATAATACAGAGGTAGCCAAATATGTTAAATTCAAAAAGGAAATTGCAGAATAAATTTTTTACACAAAATTAACTGTATAGATACACAAAGATGAATTAGATAGATACAGAAAGAAGTCTAGAATGACATATATTGTTAGAGTGATTACCTCTTGGGAGTTCTATAATTTATATAGTTCTCTGAATTTCTTACAAACGCACACAAAAAATTCGCGAGGAATTTACCATATCAGAGCTGATTGTTCAATAAGAGAAACAGGGAAGAAGTACTTGACAAATAAGAGACAGGGAAAGAAAATTGCCACTGATTTCAGTGCTAACTTTCTGACTGATCACACTGCCTATTCTTGCTAATGAATGGAAGGTTACAATTTTGTTTCACTTCCACTAAGGTAGCTGTGACAACATATAAGTAATGGAAATTTCACAGACCTAAAATACCAAAGGTATGTTTAGATTTTTGGTTTGGAGAATGATCTGGTCAATGGCAATCTGGCTGTGAAATGGTTTCTTTACACAGAAGTTCAAAGCTGTAGCTATAACATGATTAGCATTAGACAGAGGAAAGAACATATATATGCAGATACACTGAGAGAGAAAACACAAGAAAAACCTGGTCAATCTTCTTTTTCTATTGTGTTTTACTGAGAGCAAGTAAGTCACATTAAATAAGTTTACTCATCAAGTTTACCTTTATTCCTAGAATATAACCATACAGTCATAAGCCATAGAAGCAGTCATAAACCACAGAAACAGTCATACACAGTATGCCTTAAGGTTCTTAATTCACGTAGATGTATTAGCATCACAGCCTCAAAAAATGAGTATGGCTTAGACCAGTAACATGGAAATCTTATTTATTGATCTGTTAAAGGTCTTGTCTTGTTCTAATCTTGCACAACTGTGGTAAGAAGAGGTTAGGCAGAACTATTTAATCTTGAATATTTCTTTTCCCAGAATATACTAGACATTGACACACAGCATAAAGTCAATGAATTGTTGTTTTCCAGAAAAAAAATCAGAATTGACAGAGTATGAGACACTGTAACCTATTTGTAAAGATAGTTGACTGAACCATGAATGAAAAGACTTAGAATCTAGTCTGCCTCTGTTACCAACTAGCTACATGATATTAAGTAAAATATATGCAAGGAAGAGATAAGGCTACACTCCAACATCCTAACGATGACATAAACCTCATTCACTACCTCCCAGAAATTCAGGGCTCAACCAGCATTATTCTTCTTAGGCTCTACTAGTATAAAAATAAGTCTCACTATTCAAAATTAATCTTAAATGGCCACAACATTACCAAAGTGGGTTTTTAATCTGGACAGACTCTATAATAAAGGAAACAGCAAGAAAATGGCAATAAAATGCCAAGATGAGAAAATATTTTTTGAAGACAAATCTTATCATTTGAGGAAAATCCATTAAACCAAAATAGATCTTACATCAAAATGGTTGTCTTGAAAATAAATTTGTATGGTCTACAATTTTATGCTTTCTCAAAAGTTATTCCCTGGCCAGTTAAAATGGCAATCATGAACAATAAATGCAGTCTCAGCCCGTAAGAAAAATCCATACTTAAAAACTTTCCATCTGCCAATGAAAGAGGATGGGCTCCAGGTTTCTCGATCTTGAAGATTTCATTTATGAATCTTATCTGACAGTCATTTAATTTTCCTTCAGAACCCCTGTTTAAAAAAGGAAGAAAGGTTAACCTCTGCCAGCAAAATCTAAATCACACACAAATAGTAATTAAAAGTCAGTTTGGAAACTCGCTGAACACTTCCTATTTACAAATGGGGATTACAGCTATTCTAATCACTGAGTTATTGCTTCCAGCAGTAGGAAAAGTCCAATGATTAATATTTGAAGTTAAGTGTCACTTTTAATATCAGGAAAAAAAATTCAAGACTCAGATCATCTGGTGAGAAGATAGCTATCTTGTAAATTTAATTTAACTTAAAGACTAGGTAAAATGATACTCCCAATTAAAATGAAAGATTTAAACGTATTTCCAATAAATATGGCAAGTTTCTGGGTAAATAGATGACCTCTTATTACAAAGAAAAGTCTTTCAAATACTAAGCCATATTTTTCATAGCCACATTTATAGCTGTTTGCATATACTTCTTCAAAGTTTCTTGCTGTGACTGTGGATTTGTATAATTCTTTTAATTTATCAACTTTTGCTTTGTATTTTTGAAGATATATTATTGGGTACATACAGATTAAGGATCCTTAAATCTTATGAAATGTCTTTGTATCTCTAGTAATGCATTTTGTATCAAAAGTGTACCTTTGGTTTTTTTTTTTTTTTTTTTTGCCGTACGCGGGCCTCTCACTGTTGTGTCCTCTCCCGTTGCAGAGAACAGGCTCTGGACGCGCAGGCTCAGCGGCCATGGCTCATGGGCCCAGCCGCTCCGCGGCATGTGGGATCTTCCCGGACCGGGGCACGAACCCGCGTCCCCTGCATCGGCAGATGGACACTCAACCCCTGAGCCACCAGGGAAGCCCATACCTTTGGTTTTTTTGATTACCATTTGCTTGGTGACTTTTTCAATCATTTCACCTTTTAAAACTTTTAATGTCACATGCAGAAAATTTATAGATAAATGTATGGTTTAGCCAATTATAAGGTACACATCCTTGTAATCAACCATGACAAGAGATAGGACTGTCAACTACCTCAGCAGTTCATGTCCTCCCTCCCAGTCACAACCTCTTCACTCCCTCCCACGAGTTATATTTACCTTAATTTTCTTCAATCTTCTCACTTGTCTGCCTAAGTATATGATATAGTTTTGTGTTTCAAAAACTAAATTCCCAATATTTTTCCTTATAATTTGTTGAAGAAGCCCCACCATTTGTCCTATAGAGTTTCCCATGGTCCCGATTTTGATACCTGCATTCCCAAAGTGTACTTTAGTTTTTTCTGTCATTTATATTTCCAGTAAATCAGTAGTTGGATCTGGAGTAAAGGCTGAAAACCCTTGGTTTGATGCCTGTTTTTAACAATAAAGTTTTACTGGAACACAACTATGCCTATTCGTTTATGTATTCTCCATGGCTGGTTTCACGCTACAACAGCAGAGTTGAATTGTGACAGAGACCATCTGGCGGCCAAAGGTTAAACTATTTACGATCTGTCCCTTTATAGAACAAAACTGCTGACCCTTGCTCTAAATGTTTACTCAAATCCAGGTTCATTTTTTGGGTAAAAGTGTCTATAGGTCTATTTTCATCAGTAAGCACCTAATTATTTAGTTGTCTTTTCCTACAGCAGCCATAGATGCTCAATGCCTAGATTAATTCACTGGGAATTGGAAAATGTTGGTATTCTAGTTCTTTCATTCCTTTTTTACTTATTTGCTGGAATAATTCCATAAAGAGAAACCTGAGCTCATCAATTGCTTGGTGACTCAGTGGTATAGCTCATATAACAAATATAGATGAAATGCTTTCTTTAGCAGTTTAAAAAACATAGTTTTCAAACATTCTATGTAGGTGACTAATGAGTTTCTATGTAACTAGGAGTTCACGTATTTGAGGTGTTTCAATCCACGCTAGATATTTTCATTACTGATGTTCAAATCGTCTCATCTTTGGCCAATGGGATATTCCAGCTGATTCTCAAATCTTTCTGACAAGAATTTAGCAATGTTTGTGGGCTTCCTTGTTATGTGCAAGACAAGATTTTTGCTCTCAGTTCATCTTGTACATTTTCTGCCCCCACCCTGTGTCTTTATTTTTTTAATAGATCTTTATTGGAGTGTAATTGCTTTACTATACTGTGTTAGTATTACAATACTGTATTAGTTTCAAAGTGAATCAGCCATATGCATACATATATCCCCATATCCCCTCCCTCCCACCCTCCCTATCCCACCCCTCTAGGTGGTCACAAAGCACCGAGCTGATTTCCCTGTGCTATGCTGCTGCTTTCCACTAGCTATCTATTTTACATCCGGTAGAGTATATATGTAGATGCTACTCTCAATTTGCCCCAGCTTCCGACCCCCGACCGCCCCCCCAGCCTGTAGTCTTATCTCCAAGGAAGCCTAGTTTCTTTTAGGTGGAAATGGTTATTTTAAGACCACAATTTAGGCACTAGAAAAACTTTCTAAAACTGGATTGATCACTATTTCTAGACCAAGCTACAAAATTTAGACATACACATTAATACACGTATAAGATACCTCATGAGTTCATGCAAACACTTTCTGTTCAAATTCAGGACTAAAGGATAAGTCTGCTTTTGACAAAGCAATTATTTCTCTTTCTCCTTTCCCCCACAATCAGAAAATCCTAGTTCTCAAAGACACCAGGGATGCCTAAATTAGAATGCTACAAGTACTTCTTTGCTTTACCCCACATTACATGACATTTTCACCAGTTGTCATTATGACTACAGAAAATACTTTAAAATTTCTTTGTGTATTTCTGCCATGTCTTACAGTTATATCTACAGTGTCAGACCATAAAACCATTACATACTACACTTTCTCCTTTATGTACCTCCCTCTAGTCCCAGTTCTAGATGCAGAGATATTTTTAATGTTTATCACTACTCTATGTCAAATTGCCTACAGTCATCTTGATGGTCTGAAACTAGTTCTCTACAAGATTTCCCAAGAAGGGTTCATGAGAACAATTCCTCCCCTAGTTCTTACAAGTTAATGACAGCTTGTCTCCAGCCTTTATACTGAAGGCCAGTTTGGCTAGACTTAAAATTCTTGGCTTACCTTTTCTTGACTCATGGGTGTCTTTCTGGGATGTTTTCCTTGTAAGGGTGTTATCCTGGTTCCTTATTTTTTCTTTTTCTTCTAATTTTGTATGGATTTCACATCAATGTTTTTCTTTTGCTTGTTTTTATAAAATTTTCTTGACCCTTTAGAGGGTATAACTTCAATTAGGTTTGCTAGATCACAGCCACAGAGCTCCATATAACTCAGTTTTGTTGTTGTTGCTTTTTGGAGAAGCATTCAAAACTACAGCAGCTAAAATCTAATCTGATAGAAAGCAGATCAGTAGTTTGAGGCCAAGGTTGAGGGTTGTAGTAGTAATTGTGACTCTGATGGAGCCCACAGGGACTTTTGGTGAGGGGTAATGAAAAGGTTCTATATCTTGATTACAGTGGTGGCTTTATATGGTACATATTGCTTTAAGTAAATTTTGCCTCAAAAATTAATTTAAAAAATGACGCTATAGAAACTTCTTTTTGGTATCTCCTGGCTCTATTCCCCTGCCCTATTTTTAACTGGACCCTTTTTTCCTTTGTCTTTACTGTTCCTGTCCTACTCAATTTGGACTGCATTCCTAGTAGTTTATTCTCAATATGGGACTTTGTCCTGGAATGGAACTTTAGCTGACTAATTTTGAAAGTACATAGTGCTCTAATCTCTTCAGACCTTGCTGCAAACTGCGTATACTCATCCAAACTGGGGTGCATACCCATTTCTGGCTTCAGCTGCTGTATTAGTTAACTATTACATAACAAGTCACCACAAAACTAGCAGTTTAAAACAAAAATTACCTCTGTTTCTGTGGATCAGCAATTTGGAAGCAGCTTAGCTGGGTAGTTCTGGCTCATGATCTTTCTTGAGGTTTCAGTCAAGCTGTTGACCAGGCCTACAGTCTCATCTAAAGGCTCAACTCGGGGAAGACCAACGGGCTGTCTGAATTCTCACAACATAACAGCTGGCTTCCACCAGAGGAAGTGATCTGAGAGAGCCCAAAATGGAAGCTTCCATGTTTTCATAACCCAATCTCAGAAGTGGTATACCATCACTTCTGCCATATTCTACTGGTCACAAAGAGCAACCCTAATAAAATGTGGGAGGGAACTATGCAAGGTGTTGAGTACCAGGAAGCAGGAATTATTGGGGGTCATCTTAAAAGATGGCCACCATAGCTGCTACTCTCAGGTGAGATAGCTTGCTGAGGTAACTTATTATTTTGGAGTTCTTAGGTCAATCATATATCCTGTTACCCTCTTCTTCCTCTTGTAATAGTTACCGATACCGCACAGGTCTTGTAGCTTTCAGTTGTTTATCTCAGCAGCTATCTTGATGTTTGTGGGAGATACCACATCACCCTAAATGTCTGTAGATACTGCCCTTAATTTTTGTATTAGATCTTTTCATTCTATTTGTTTTTATAAGGATATCCTTGTTTTATAAGGATATCTAGGAAGATTAAAATCTATGCTGTTGCCATCTTCCTAGAATCCCATCCATCCTTATATTTTCAACTTCTGTGATTTCATATTTAAGGAGATTTTCTTATAAGCAGCCTAAGAGTTTTGTTTTTATTTTAATCTAGTCTGTTGATCTTTGTCTATAATATTTAGTTCATATATAGTTAATATAATTGATGATATATTTGTTGCTACCATTTTACCATGTCTTCTATTTTATCTACCTTTTTGTCTTACTCTTCTTGATTGCCTTCTTTTGTATTATTCTATTTCCACTCTTAATTTGCTAATATTTTATTAATTTTTAGTGGTTCTTAGAGAATGCACCATGCAAACCTGAAAAATCAATCTGCTTTACGTTTTACTTTCAGTACTTTCCTGATCACGTCAGAATCTCAAAGCTTCATTTACTAATCCCATCCTTCACATGGTTATCATGATTTTATTCTACACATATTTTAATCTTATTTTTTCAGTAGTCTATTTGTACTCACATAGTTATCCTTCCTCTGTTCATAATTATTTCCTATATTTCCTTATTTCTATCTGAGATCATCTTCCTTCTGCTTAAAGAACTCCCTTTAGTATTTCTTTTAGTGCAAGTCTGTTGGTTGGTATCCTCTCAGGTGTGGTCTGACGTCTTTATTTTAGTTTCATTTTTGTAGTATATTTTCATTAAAAATGTATTTCTAAGTTGAGAACTTTTAAAGTTAGTGTTTTCAGATGCCATTCCACTGTCTTCTAGCTCACACTACTCCTGGTTAAAACTCAGCCGTCTTCCCTTTGATTCTACCTTTAGTTTTCTGCAGCCTTATTGCAATACGCCACTGTTTTCTTTTTAATTATCCTGCTTAGGAACTACAAAATTTCAATCTTCGACTGATGTCTTTTATCAGTTTTGGAAAATTCTAGCTATTACATTTTCAAATAGTTTTCACCCTACTCTCTTTTGGGGAACTACAAAAAGATGTAAACACACCTCTTCACAAAGTCCCACATATATAACAGTCTTTTCTGTATTATTTTCCATTATATTTTCAATGTTTTAGTTGGATATTTTTCACTGACTTGCCTTTGAGTTTATCCTATCTTCTGCTGTGTCTTATCTGCTGATAAACCAACCCAAGGAACTCTTAGTTGTGGAAACTGTATTTTTCACTTCTTATTCTCCATCTGATTATTTTATAGATTCTAATTCTCAGTTGAAATTCTCTATCTTTTCAACTATTTTCTTAAGCATATTAATTATAATTACTTTAAAGTTCCTGCCTGATAACTTGATCAAGATCACTTATGACTCCATTTCTGTTATTGGTTTATCTTCTTCTGGTTTTTGATTATGTGGCCCTGTCTTTTGGTAGCACAGTATTTTTGATTCCATGGTAGATAGTATATTTAAAACATTAGAGGTGGGCTTCCCTGATGGCACACTGGTTAAGAACCCACCTGCCAATACAGGGGACATGGGTTCGAGCCCTGGTCTGGGAAGATCCCACATGCCACGGAGCAACTAAGCCCGTGTGCCACAACTACTGAGGCTGCGCTCTAGAGCCCGTGAGCAACAACTACTGAGCCCGTGTGCCACAACTACTGAGGCTGCGCTCTAGAGCCCATGCTCCACAACAAGACAAGCCACCACAATGAGAAGCCCGCGCACCACAACGAAGAGTAGCTCCCGCTCTCCGCAACTAGAGAAAGCCCGGGCACAGCAACGAAGACCCAATGCAGCCAAAAATAAAAGAATAAAATAAATAAATTTAAAAAAAGAAAGAAAAGCATTAAAAAGAAAACACATTAGAGGCTTCAGACATTATCTTACCATTAAGAAGGTCCAATCTTCCTTCTGCTGGAGAGATACTACAGTGGTTTAACATTTTAATTAGCAACTCTGTGAGGCAAGGCTGGTTTTTCAGCTTTGGTAAGGTTTAGTCTATCTGTCTGCCTTAACCATCTACAGTTTTCAACTAAGAGCCTGTTGTATATTCTGTGGGTCCACTCCACCAGGGATCCCCACATTCATGTTTGCCTTCTAAGACTGCTAAAAACTCCACTGTTTTACTTATGTTTTTAGCCTCCTGCCTAGGAAAACCCAGTATTTGGCAAAAGTCCTAAGAGAGCACAGGTCATATGCTTGAGGCATCCCACATATCTGCCAACAGCTCTGATTTCTTGTCCCCACACTGCCGCCAGTTGTTCAGTGAGGTTTGCCCTGTATCCATAATTAGCATAGTCCCCAGGGTAAAAAGCAACTACAAAAGCTAACTGTCAGGCTTCCCTGGTGGTGCAGCGGTTAAGAATCCACCTGCCAATGCAGGAGACAGGGGTTTGAGCCCTGGTCCGGCAAGATCCCACATGCTGTGGAGCAACTAAGCCCGTGCGCCACAACCACTGAGCCTGTGCTCTAGAGTCCGCACGCCACAACTACTGAAGCCCACATGCCACATCTACTGCAGGCCGAGCACCAAAAGCCTGCGGCTCTGCAACGAGAGAGGCTACCGCAATGAGAAGCCTGCGCACTGCAATGAAGAGTGGCCCCTGCTCGCTGCAGCTAGAGAAGGCCCGCGCTCAGCAATGAAGACCCAATGCAGCCATAAATAAATAGATAGATAAATAAATAAATAAATTAAAAAAAAAAAAGCTAACTGCTTCCTAAGGTTCTTCCCTTTCCAGAGTCATACCCCTGGTAGTTCTTCTTACCTCTCTGCTGCCTTTCAGATGACAACTGTACTTGATCTGGCTATTCTAGTTGTTCTAGGTAAGAATGCTGATCTGCGGCCAGCTATTCCACCCTACCTGGAAAGAGAAACCTTCTATGGGCTTCAATAAAGTCACAAAATCAGACAGCTTAAAACTAAAATCACTTTTCCAGTCATTTATCATTTTAAGTTGAAGGCTTACTACATCCATTTCCTCTTGACTAAACTAATGAAGGCATAGATCATAACCAAAACAGGTAGTCAATTCATTCCTTCAGGAAACACCCAATTTCACTGAAATCTAATAAACGAACAATTGTAAAAATGCACTATTTTATATACTACCAAAAAAGAAACTGGCCTGCAATGGGTCAGTATAAGAAGAACCCTCAAATAAAGTTGGGACACCAAATGAAAGCTAACAACTATAAGATATATTATTTTATGAAACCTCAAGCAAGAAAAAAGCCTGAGATGAGCAGTCTAAGAAGGACCCTCAAAGCTAGGACAACAAATGGCTTCTCTCATGTTAAAGAAAAATGGCAAATAAACCACCTTGCAGATACAGAAAATAAAGATGCCTGTGTTTCAATATTACCCCTGGGTATAAGGAGAAAAAGTATCCCCTGAGAGTTGAACCACAGGCATACCTTGTGGTCTGCAGATATGAATTCATACTACCTGTGTGGTTTAAAAAAGCTCAAGCAGGAAATTTAACTTCAAGTTAGATGGCACTCCAAGGTGACTAGCAGAAGTAAACTCAAATATCTGAAAGAACCCGACTTTAGTCAGTCCAATAGCAATTTTCAGATACATCATAATTTCAGATGTTAAAATATGGAAAACCGTTAATTTCAGATTCTATGAAGTATTGTATTTACTGAACATTTATTTTAACTAGTGCTTAGAACAGGGCCTGACACACAGGAGCAAACAACAACAACAACAAAATCAAAGCATTAACATTCCAGTGGTATGCTTGGCAGAATAATAGGCCCCAAAGACATCTACATCCTAAGCCCAGGAACCTGTGAATATGTTACCTTATATGGCAAAAGGGACTTTGTTAATGACCTTTAAATAGGATTATCTAGATAGGCCCAATGTAATCACAGGGGGCCTTGAAAAGTAGAAAAGGGAAGAAGAAAGAGCCTGATGAAGATGTGACTACAAATGAACAGTCAAAGATACAATTTTGTTGGCTTTAAACATGGAGAAGCGGGCCACAGGCCAAGGAATTGGGAGGCCCCTAAAATCTGAAAAAGGCAAGGAAGTCAATTTTCCTTCAGTCTCCAAAAAGGAACACATCCCTGCCGACACTGCTTTTAGCCCAGTGAAACTCAAAAGATTTCTGACCTACAGAACTGTAAAATAGTAATAAGTGCTATTATTTAAGCCACTAAGCCTGTGGTAATTTGTTATAGCAATAACAAGAAACTAATACAAGTAGGGCAAGAGAAAATAATAAATGTCAGGTGATAATCAGTATCATAAAGAAAAATAAGTTAGACTACGGGAGAATTCAATCATATATACACACACCTATGCCTGGTATCTGTCTGTCTGTATTGTTTTACATAGCGTGATCAAGAAAGTTGTCTTTCGAAGTCATATTTGAATAAAGAAATAAAACAAAAGACAAAGTAAGCCAACTGAATATCTGTGTGGAGCAGACCAGTCAGAGGAAACAGCATGTACAAAAGCTCTGAAACAGGAGCGTGTTTACATGATTAAGCAACACAAGGAGGCCAATATGGTTGGAATACAGTGAGTTTTGATTTATAACTTGATATGGACATCAAGTTCATAGTCTGTAAGAATGGTACATTCAATAATCAGATCACTAGAGATGGCACGATAAACGAGTATGGATAAAATTTAGTAAATAAAACCCTAAAAAATGACACAAAATACACTAAGTACATCCATAGTTTTAGTAAGGTTAAAATTTTTTTGCTATAGGATTCAAATTCTACTTAGGAATATCTAATCTAGTATAATTTCATACAGTATTAAATATACAAGAGTAAGTGACCAAAGTTTTGAAAAACTGATTTAAACCCTACACTTCTGTTTTGAATTTTCTTCAAAGTTAAAATAGAAACAGAAAATGGCAAGTTAAAAATAGAATTTTGTTAACTAGAATTAGATAGTTTAAGCATATTCACTTTTTGGTACTCACAAATTAAAAATTAGATACAAGCATGAACTTTAACTCCAAGTTCCCTTATCAAATCTCCAAGGCAGATTACAAATCATGTCCTCTGTTTCTTCCTTTGTACCTTCAATACAATAGAGAGGATCAAAGCTGAACGTTAGTTTTTTTGTAAATGTCTAGTATACGCCATGATCAAGTGGGATTTATCCCAAGGATGCAAGGATTTTTCAGTATCTGCAAATCAATCAATGTGATACACCACATCAACAAATTGAATAAAAACCATATGATCATCTCAATAGATGCAGAAAAAGCTTTTGACAAAATCCAACACACATTTATGATAAAAACTCTCCAGAAAGTGGGCATAGAGGGAATATACCTCAACATAATAAAGCCCATTTATGACAAACCTACAGCTAACACAGTACTCAGCGAAAAGCTGAAAGCATTTCCTCTAAGATCAGGAATGAGACAAGGATGTCCACTTTCACCACTTTTATTCAACATAGTTCTGGAAGTCCTAGCCACGACAATCAGAAAAGAAAAGAAAATAAAAGGAATCCAAATTGGAAAAGAAGTAAAACTTTCACTGTCTGCAGATGACATGATACTATACATAGAAAATCCTAAAGGTGCTACCAGAAAATGACTAGAGCTCATCAATGAATTTGGTAAAGTTGCAGGCTACAAAATTAATATACAGACATCTGTTGCATTTCTATACACTAACAACAAAAGATCAGAAAGAGAAATTCAAGAAACAATCCCATTTACCATCGCATCAAAAAGAATAAAATACCTAGGAATAAACCTACCTAAGGGAGGCAAAAGACCTGTACTCCGAAAACTGTAAGATGCTGATGAAAGAAATAGAAGATAACAAACAGATGGAGAGATATATACCATGTTCTTGGATTGGAAGAATCAATATTGTCAAAATGACTATACTACCCAAGGCAATCTACAGATTCAATGCAATCTCTATCAAATTACCAATGGCATTTCCACAGAACTAGAACAAAAAATTTTTTTAATTTGTATGGAGATACAAAAAACCCCAAATAGCCAAAGCAATCTTGAGAAAGAAAAATGGAGCTGGAGGAATCAGGCTCCCTGACTTCAGACTATACTGCAAAGCTATAGTCAACAAAACAGTAATGGTATTTATTGGCACAAAAACAGAAATATAGAACAATGGAACAGGATAGAAAGCCCAGAAACAAACCCATGCACCTACGGTCAATTAATCTATGACAAAGGGGGCAAGAACATACAATGGAGAAAAGACAGTCTCTTCAGTAAATGGTGCTGGGAAAACTGGTCAGCTGCATGTAAAAACATGAAATTAGAACATTCTTTAACACCATACACAAAAATAAACGCAAAATGGATTAAAGACCTAAGTGTAAGACCAGATACTATAAAACTCGAGGAAAACATAGGCAGAACACTCTTTGTCATAAATTGCAGCAAGATCTTTTTCAATCTGTCTCCTAGAGTAATGGAAATAAAAGCAAAAATAAACAAATGGGACCTAACTAAACTCAAAAGCTTTTGCATTGCCAAGAAACCATAAACAAAATGAAAAGACAACTCCCAGAATGGGAGAAAATATTTGCAAACAATGTGACGGCCAAGGGATTACTCTACAAAATTTACAAACAGCTCATGCAGCTCAATATCAAAAAACAAACAACCCAATCAAAAAATGGGCAGAAGAACTGAACAGACATTTCTCCAAAGACATACGGATGGCTAAGAGGCACATGAAAAGATGCTCAATATTGCTAATTATTAGAGAAATGCAAATCAAAACTACAATGAGGTATCACCTCATACCAGTCAGAATGGCCAACATCAAAAACTTTACAAACAATAAATGCTGGAGAGAGTGTGGAGCACCCTACACTGTTGGTGGGAATGTAAATTGGTACAGCCACTATGGAGAACAGTATGGAGGTTCCTTAAAAAACTGAAAATAGAGCTACCATATGATCCAGCAATCCCACTCCCAAACACATATCTGGAGAAAACCATGGTCCAAAAGGATACATGCACCCTAATGTTCATTACAGTGCTGTTTACAATAGCCAAAACATGGAAGCAACCTAAATGTCCATTGACAGAGGAGTGGATAAAGAAGATGTGGTACATATATACAATGGAATATTACTCAGCCATTAAAAAGAATGAAATAATGCCATTTGCAGTAACATGGATGGACCTGGAGATTATCATACTAAGTGAAGTAAGACAAATACCAAATGATATAACTTATATGTGGAATCTAAAAAAAAATGATACAAATGAACTTATTTACAAAACAGAAATAGACTCACAGACTTAGAGAATGAACTTCCCAGGGGGGAAGGGTGGAGGGAGGGATAGATTGGGAGTTTGGGATTGACATGTACATGCTGCTATATTTAAAACAGATAACCAGCAAGGACCTACTATATAGCACAGGGCACTCTGCTCAATAATCTGCAATAACCTAAATGGGAAAAGAATTTGAAAGAGAATAGATACTTGTATATGTATAACTGAATCACTTTGCTGTACACCTGAAACTAACACAACGTTGTTAATCAAAAAGAATTTGTTAACTAGAATTAGACAGTTTAAGCATATTCACTTTTTGCTACTCACAAACTAAAAATCAGGAACAAGCATGAACTTTAACTCCCAGTTCCCTTATCAAATCTCCGAGGCAGATTAAAAATCATGTCCTCTATTTGCTTCTTCCATTGCACTTTCAATACAATAGAGAGTATCAAAGATGAAGGTTAGTTCTTTGTTAATGTATAGTAAAACTGATAAACCTTTGGTGAGATTAAATCACAAACTAAACTCAGGAATGAAAAAGGGAACAACATTAACAAAGACTATACAGGTTAAAAGATGAGGCTATCCAAACTTATGACAATAAACTAAAATTAAAATAGGTTCCTAGAAAATTAAATCCTATTTCAAGAATAGAAAATCTGAATAGCTCTATAATCATTACAGAAATCAAAAAACCTTCCCACAAAAACTCAGCCCCAAAGGACTTTACTGAGAAGTTTTAACATTCAAGCAAAGGACACAAAACTCTACCATAAAATAGAAAAATATTACAGCACACGGTAATTTTATAAAACCAACATAATTTGGAAAGGATAGCTAAGATAGGAAAGTTAATATACAAATTTCACTCATTAACCTAAATGCAAAAATCCTATACAAAATATTGTCAAACCAAGTCCAGGAAAGCATACCTACAAAATACCTGTCAAACATTATAATTACTGGTAAAACTTTCAAAGGGATATCAGGAGAAAAAAAAAGATGCCTGCTCTCACCACCTCCTTTCAGCAATGTACTAACAGGCAACTGGTGAATGAAGACAAGAGTTAGCAATCAAAGGAAAACTACAACACAAAAATGTCATAATTCACAGATTACAATTATAAAAATCCTGAAACAATCTACATGTGAATTAAAATTATTAACTCTAGTAAGGCTAATGGATCCAAAATCAAAGGTTACTTATATACCAGTAACAAAGAGAAAAATGAAATTGAAAAAGGATTTATAATAACAAGTGGTATCTGAGGTTAAATAAGGATAACAGACACATAAGATCAGACCTCTGGAGAGAATTATATAAGGCTGAACCATATAATGGCCAACATTCAAATATTTTGAATCTATAAAAACATTTCATATGGTTCCACCTAATAAAAACATGACAAAAATCATAATAAAGACCTAAGTAAATGGAGAGAAATCACACCCATGGATTACATTTAATGGAGTACCTATCAAATTCCCAATGGTTTTTATGTAGAAATTACCAAAATGACTAGAAAACCCGAATGAAATTACACAGAGCTAAGAACAGAGAAGAACTATTGAAGCACAAGGTAGAAGACCTGCTCTGTCATATTATGAAAGCATGGAACTTATATAAGGACACTCAAAACAGACCAATGATACAGAATAGAGACCAGATGGATGCATCAAATATAAAGATATGTGGGGCTTCCCTGGAGGCACAGTGGTTGAGAGTCCACCTGCCGATGCAGGGGACAAGGGTTTGTGCCCCGGTCTGGGAAGATCCCACATGCCGTGGAGCGGCTGGGCCTGTGAGCCATGGCTGCTGGGCCTGCACGTCCAGAGCCTGTGCTCCGCAATGGGAGAGGCCACAATAGTGAGAGGTCCGTGTACCACACACACACACACACACAAAAAGATATGTGATGAGGTGATACTGAAGATCAATGAGGGGAAAATGGGCTTTTCAATAAATGATACCAGGAAAAATGATTATTCATATGTATTAAGTCTAACCCTTACCTCACACTGTACAAAAAGACCTACTTCAAGTGGATTAAAGATCTAAAAAAGGTAAATATTAAGCTTTTATAAGGTAATAATGGAGAATATCTTTATGTTTTCTGAGTAAAGTTTCTCCCCTCCACCCCACTCTATGTTTTATTGAGATATAATTGACATACCATTGTATAAGTTCAAGGTATACAACATAATGATTTGATATATGTATATATTGACAATGATTACCACAAAAAGTTTAGTTAACATCCATCACCTCACATTTACAATATTTTTTCCCTTGTGATGAAAACTTTAAAGATCTACTCTCTAAGCAGCTTTCAAATATACAGTACAGTATTGTTAACTATAGTTGCCATGCTGTATATTACATCCCTAGAACTTATATATCATATAACTGCAAGTTTGTACCTTTTGACCACCCTCACCTATCCCCAACCCTGACCAACCCCCAGTAGGTTTCTTAAAGCAAGACACAGAAAGTATAAGCATTAGGGAAAATTTTTGAGAAATTCAACCCCTTAAAATTACGACTACTACTCAAACATAGGGAAAAAAGATAAGCCACAGAATTGGAGTAGACATTTTCTCCACATGTAACTGAAATGGTCAAGTCCCTACTCTACTTTAGGAGTTCTCTAGAACTCCTAAAAATCAGTGAGACAGACTACCTAATTAGCTACAACAACACGCACCAATATTTGAAACAGGATCCTTACAAGATATATCCAAATTGCCAATAAACATAACGGTTCTCAATCTCATTAATAGTCAGGGAAATGTAAATCAAAGCCACAATGGAATACTATTATATACCCACCTGACTAGCAAAAACTCAAGCCTGACAAAATAAGTGTGGTTAAGAATGCAGAGCAATGGGAACTCTCATACTACTGTGGAAGTGCAATCTGGTACAACCACTTAAATATTTGGTCCTATCTATTAAAGTTAAAGATGCACAACTTCTACAACCCAGCAATTCTACTTCTAGACAAGACACATCCTACAGAAACTAACGCACATAAGCACCAGGACAGAGGTATAATGTCACGGCAGCACTGCTTGTAACAGCCCCAAACTATCAACAGCAGAATATATTTATACTTTCCCTCTGGTTATTTATCCATTCTTTCCAGTGAAGGGAAAAGATTTCTAACAATGAAAAAAAATTCCCATCCACAAGCCACAGTGACTCCTTTTTGACTCTTGTATCCCTAACATGTCTAGTAAAAGCCTAAATGACAGCAAACATAATCCTTTATAGGACAGTGTGTTTTACTTTGGGATAGCCATCATATAATCATTTTCTCATGAGCCAATATTTGCCTATCTATTATTTTCACTCAATCTTAGTTCTAGTCCCTAAAGCCAGAATGCTCCACTCTAACTGTACCTCATAATTACTCAGGAAAACATGTTTTAAATAGCAAGCTTTTTTAGCTCAATGTTATGAGTACTGTTATCTCTTCCCATTGTGTAAACATGCTTCTTTCCACTTCCTACACTCAAGAACATTATAAGAGTCCCTAGATAACTAATTTATGTAGATGCTTTCTCCTTTCCTTCATGATATGTATCCATATCAGAATTTCAAGTTGCTTAGAACTCTGTTAATTGTTACGTCCTTAGCCTGGCAATAGAATCACACTTGTGGTTGTACAAATTTCTGAAACTGTTTTCTAAAAGATAAGCTCACAATATTCTTTTTCTTTATCTTAGGAGTCAGCAAACTTTTCCCATGAAGGGTCAGAGAGTAAGTAGTTCAAGATTCTGTAAGCCTCATGTGCAACCACTCAACAATGCTGTTGAGCACACACACAAAAAACCAGCCGTGGCCAATACATAAATGGGGATCACTGTGTTCCAACAAAACTTTATTTTCATAAAACAGGTAGCCAGTGGGACATAGTTTACCAACCCCTGCTTTATATTATTAATCATAAGCAGATGCTTGATCTTAGATTTGTCACCTCCATGTTATAACAGATATGATAATATATGTCCATTATATATAATACATAATATATATAATCAGTTAACCAGAACTTGACAAGAAATGTTAGTTTGGCTGCTTCCCTTAAGTAAAAGGAAACTGTCAGGGTCTTTCTAGTATCCCCCATGCTCAACACAACAAATGTACTTCTAATAATTCATTCTAAAGAAAAGAAATGCACAAAAACATATACACAAAGTTGTTTACTTAAACATTGTAATAAAGAACTGGAAATACTTTTAACAGCCTTTTTAAAAAAGTAAATTAGTGACTATTTATCCAATACACTTCATTCAGAAGAACTGAACACAAAATGATGTTTACTATTTCCCCAAGTGTAAAAAGGTAGCTTTGAAACAATGCATAGTACTTTATCACCTGAAGGAAACATCTAAAAGTATTTCTTAAAGAATTAACAATGGAAATATCTGAGTAATGTGAAATCTTGGGTGACATTTTACATTTTGAATTCTCTTCATTAAGCTTGTTTTAAGTTCTTAAATTACTATAAAAGAAAATTTTTGCTACCTTGCAAGTCCAGCAGACAGCTGCCTAGGTAGACATTCACTGGTGTTATATCAACATAGATCCTCATAGCAACCATAGCTATTGAAATGCTTTTGTATATTATTGGTTTAACCTAGGAGAATCCTGTGGGGTAGGCAAGAATTTCTCTAATAAGATATTCAATTATTTCCAAAGTGCTTTCAAATAATACCTCCAGCCTTAAAGTAACAATGGAGATTTAAGGGCCATTCTTAATAAAAAATTCTCAAGAATTTATTAAGTTTTCTTCTAGTATGGAAATTTCCATCTTTCATAGATTCCATCTTTTTTTTTCTTTTTACTAAAGAACGTGTGTTTAATACCTAAAAATTACACTCAATTCAGTAATTAAATGGCATCAGTGAAGAGAATCTTACCCCAAGAAAACAGTCACACGAAGTTCTTTTTTGGTCCTTGAGATCGTCTTCAGTGTGGTAATTTCTGCATCAAACCAAAATCCTCTATTACTAGGACTTTCTACATTGTAATTAACCATTACCACATCACCGACATTTAGTTCGTTCCATTTCAAAGTGGTTCTAGCTCGTGGTCGAAGATCCTTGACATTTATTTCTACAGTACCACTTTCCGGATACCTGAGAATAGAGAAAAAAGAATCACAGAACACTGCTTATGATTATCACCAAGGAAGACTAAAATTATATGCAACATGTATAAAAACCTAATCATATTATTCTTAATGGCACTTAAAGTAAATGATATTTATCCCTGATTTTAACTGCCAGAATAAACAAGTCTTGCTAAAATCTTAGTAAGTCATTCTTTGCTAGCTTGGGGATGGTGGTGGTGATAGGGAATAAAGAGTAGGGTAAGTAAAAAACCCAAGTTCCTCTTTTCCACATTTTCTTAACCCATGTTTAAAAATTACTTTAATAAGACTAGATGCTGACCTCCTCCTGAACTTGGAACCAGTTCATCAAGTTCTGCAATTTGCTTTACGCATAATAAGAACATAAACCTAGTACATTTTCAATGGCCTCCATTTTTCCAGAAAGAGAAAGATAAGATTTCAGTTCTTACATGTAGCTAGCTGCCTAGTAATGGCAAAATGAAAAAACAAGAGCAAAAAATCCTGGAATTTTGTATGTATCAGAAAGTAGAACCATGTGAAAGAAATCTAGCAGAATCTTGATCTTACTTGAATTTCTAAATGTAAACTTAACAAACCTAAACCTGACCCAAACTTAAAGCTTTACTTTTTGGCCTAACATCTGGTATCCATAGGCCCAAAACAGCAATGTAACAGTCCATAATGGTTTCTATAAAATTAAGATCTGTTGCCTTTATGTATTGCTTGCTAAAAGAAATGAGTAATATCTGGTTCCTGCTCTTGGAAAACTCAATCTACTGAGAAAGGCCAAACTACTATAGCAGTGGCTCTCAAACCGGTGGTTCCATCTGTGAACATGCTATAAATGCAGACTCTTAGGCTCCACTTCTGATCTGACTCAGAAACGCCGGGAGTGAGGCCCAGTGATCTATTTTCACAAATCTTCTCAGAAATTCTCAAGCATACTCAAGTTTGATAAGCTACTGTGCTGCAGAAACACAAGAATAGTTAAATATCATACGGTTCTGTGACAGCATTAACAATGTAGAAAACTAAGGGAAGAAACCATTAACCCTTAACCAACTGAGCGGCCTACTCAAAATTTAAGTGGGCCTCAAGTTGGAAGCAGCTCTAGCAGCTAGCCTTGGCTCTTCCAAATCAAACAAGTACTATACAGGCCTAGGACCCTCACAGTATATCTAACTCATTTATAATAAATGGATATTAACCCTGGGTAGAATTTTAATCAAGTTTCTTCAAATTTTAGTAAATTGGGGAAAGAAAAATCTCAGGATTAGCAAGCGGCCTCAGAAACGATCTGGTCCATTTACCCTCTCAGTACTATAATTCCCCTTTACCACAAGCCTCCCAAATAACCATGCAACCTCTGCTCGGATGCTAAGTGATGAGAGGCCAGCTTTAACCCTAAGAAAAACCATTCTGTCTTCACATAGCTCTGACATAGGAAAGAGAATATACTTGATACTGGATCAAAGATAAACACAGAATGAATTCCATAGCTTAAGTGCCATGAAGAAATCTATATACTCTCTCCACGAAAGACCTAATCCTTGACAGTCTAAGTCTGTCACCTGCCCTCCTCTATCTTCTAAGTATAAAACATTTCAAGTGAATTTCCTTCAACTTACATAAGGTTTTGAATCCTTTATCATACTGGTCTCTTCACTCAAAATATGTTCTATATTCAACCTGCCTGGGTTTAAATTCCATTTTAGCTTCCTACTACCGTGTATCCTTGGGAAAGTTACTAAACTTCGCTGTTTTACATGTGTTTAGTTTACATATGACTACCTCTCATGTGTAAAACGTACCTAATGGTAACTACCTCATATGGCTGTTCTGAGAACTAAAATGGAGAAGACTTGTAACTAGATATTTTAGGGCTTTTCTAAATCTAAAGTTGTGAATTTGTTTCCTGATTAAATATTCTTAAGGCCATAAAGGATAGAAAACTATTCTTTTAGATGAGATCCTTTTCTCAGATGTATTGTGATTTTTACATCATGACATTATCATATATCCCTGTATGATTAACACAGTAAAAAAGTGTATTTCACTGGTAAAAAGCTCTCCATTTACCTATGATTGCCAAAATTAGATACCATGAATGGAAATATTTGTAACAAACTTTTAAAATCATGTTTATTGGAGATGAGTTAAAATAAATCATTGCCTACATCAGAGCAAAGGAATTTAAGCTGTTTGCCCTGAAACTAAGTATGATTTCAGAATTAAAGAATTCGAACATATGAATACATCATCTTTATGTATACAGTAAGTGTGTAAAAGTCATGAAAGTGAAGTATACTTTTTCTAATGCTACCCAGAGATGATAAGTCAGTTGCTGTATAAAAAGATATAGAAGGGACCCAAAAACTACTTTTACCAAAGTCAAGAACACGCCCAGACTCAAATATCACTATTATTCTTTTCTTGGGCATCTTCATCTACACATATCTTAACATCACATAGAGTGATGACTCAGAAGCTCTGTTCTAACCCAAAATTCTCTCTTCAGATTCACATATCCAACTACATCTCTAACACGTATGTCTCAGGAGCACCTCAAATTCAAGAAATTCCCCCATCCCATAATCTGAAAATTTAGAGAATATTGAGCAACAGCATCATACTCCCACAAACTGGAGTTATCCCCAATTCCTCCATCCAGTTACTAAGTCCTCCTTATGCTATATACTGTTAACACTTATTTAATGGAACTGTACCCTTAGTGAAGGCCTGCATTTCTCTGAGACTACTGTCAAGGCTAACACAACTCCCTGTCTTTAGGATTACACCTTAGACTCCATTATACTTTTGCCAAAGATTCTAAAACACAGATCTGCTTAAAACATTTTGTGACATCTGATAACAATTTGTTCATAGGCTGTGGGAAAACAGGCATTCTTACATTGCTGATAGGAATACAAAGTGGTACTGTCTCCTTGTAGAAGGGAATTTGGCAATACACAGCAAAATTGCCTATATATTTACCTTTTGATCCAGGAATTCCACTTCTAGGAATGTATCCCAAACGTTAAGTACATAAAACCCCAGGAAAAGACACATACACAAGGCTATTTATAGCTGCACTATCTGTAACAGCAGGACTAGAAATAATCAAATGTCCATAATAGGAAACTACTTACTATATGATACAATTATATAATGGAATATTATTCTCCTGTAAAAAGGAATATGACATCTGCTATGGAGAGACATTAACTAAAAAAAAGACCAAGATGCAAACAGCATTTATGTGTGCTTTCTACCTAATGAGTGTGTGTGGAAATACGTACTTGTACATATATAAGTGTGTAGTATGTATTTGTGAGTATACAAATAATCACATACATACATATATTTTGAGACAGAAGGATAAACAAAAACTCATTTAGTTACTACAAAAAGAGGTAAGAAATAAGGTAGAAGGAACCAAGATGGACACTTTTTTTCTTAATGTACTTGTTTTGAAGTTTTACCTATAGGATCGTTTAATGTTTCACTTGATTATAAAAACAGAATTTACAAAATGTGAGAAATCCCTAAAAACCAAAAGCAAAATAAAAAAAGTGACTTAACTACTGAGAAATACCATTACAAGTGACTTGAAAATACACTAACTATACATTATTAATGGGGTTATATCCGTTTACTAAGGACAAAGTAAAAAACATACCAACTTTTCACTAATCATATTGTTTGCAATATTGGTACTGTTAGTCTGAAACCATCTTATGAGTAAAATAAAACAAGTCAGTGGTGACATTAATAGAAACCGTGATTTTCAAGGTAAGAGAAAAAATAAGAGATTAAGGATATTAAATGATAATCCCTCAACTCTAAAATTAATTGGAAATATCAATACAAACATTTCCTAGCTGTTTCCAATGTTATGACCTAGAAACATGATCAAAACAAGTATCAATGAACAGCTGACTATACGCTCTTACAAAAAGAACTAGGGCTCCTTAAAGAAATGGCTGAATCCAGGCCTGGGCAGGAAATAGAAGAGCTTGGGACTTCCTATTGTACCTGAATGCAAAGAAACCCTCATTATGTCAGGTTCAACCTGAAGGAGCCTCCACAGGCCAGAGATGAGACAATTTGGGCACCAAAAAGAACTGAGCTAGAGTAAAACAAGTATTAAAATCCATTAGCTCATAATGAGACTTAGTAAAAATCTCACTGACCAACCTCTGGAGGATGCTAGGGAATTTATTCATTCTGAACACTGAATAAGTTCAAGAATCAATAGTTTATCCTACCTTTTGTATATGAACCAACTGCTTGTTGAGGAAAGCTCCTTATGAAAAAATTATGGCTAATAAATGAAGGAATGAGGTATCACTATTTTTACTACATTTCATAAAATAGTGGCTGTAGGTAAAGACTGATGGCTACTAAAACTAGTAAAAGCTGGCAGCAAATTTCACAATGGATGTATCAGGCAGACAACACCCAAATCTTACAACAAAAAAACAAAGAAGCAGGTATTATGTGCCTCCCAATGCCATGTAATAGGTAAATAAATACCATCTCTAAACTAGTTTTAACAAATAATGAAATTTAAAACCAATCAAGCCTCTAAGTACAGTCGTCCCTCTATACTCATGGGTTCTGCATCCAGTCAACCAACCACTGATTGAAAATATTCAGAAAAAAATTCCAGAAAGTTCCAAAAGGCAGTTCAATTTGCCAGGCTCAAGCAACTATTTATATAGCATTTACATTGTATTAGGTATTATAAGTAATCTGACATGATTTAAAGTATACAAGAGGATATGCATAGGTTATATGCAAATATGACATTTTATATAAGGGACTTGAGCATCCATGGATTTTGGTATGCGTGGAGGTCCTGGAACCAATCCCCCATGGATACCAAGGGAAGACTGTATAAACTTTCAGGAAACTAACATTAACAGAGGAACATATTAAATACCACTACAGAAATGTAATCAGTAAAGTTCAGACTGTGGGAAAACTGAATAAACTGTCACTTGTACAAATAAATAGCAAGGAAGAAAGAATAGGGGAAACCTGTAGGTTGAGACTTAACCTATCAACTACATGCAATGGATGGATCTTAATTTTGATCCTTATCTGTAAATCCCAAGTACATTTTTAAAAAATAAGTCAGTCTGAACATTGACTGGTTATTTGATTTTAAGGAATTATTGTAAATTTCGTGTGGATTTTTTTTTAATGCTTTAGGGTCCCCATCCCAGGATCAATGACTTATTCTCACAGGAGAGCACATAGTTCTTCCCATGGCTATGATTTACTACAATGAAAGGATACAAAGCAAATTCAGCAAAGGAAAAAGGCACATGGAATCAAGCCTAGAGGAAACCCGGTGCAAGCTCAAGGAGTCCGCTCCCAGTAGTCACACAAAATGTGCTTAATATGTCCAGAATACAACAACATGTGTGTAATGTTACTACCAGGGGTGTACAGTGAAGAATGCTCAAGATTTTTATTAGGGATTCATCACATCAGCACTCAATGTCTAGCACATACCAAAATTCCAGACTCCCAGAAGCAGGTGTTCGGCATAAATAATATATTTTTTTGCAGAGTTTGTGCAGAGTGAACCATTTTTGTCAAGGAATGATGAGAATCCTCCTGAAAGTTAAGTTCCCCAACACCAGCCAAAGGTCAACCACACACAGACCTTTTAAAGAGTAGTAAATCAGGCTTCCCTGGTGGCGCAGTGGTTGAGAGTCCGCCTGCCGATGCAGGGGACACGGGTTCGTGCCCCGGTCCAGGAAGATCCCACATGCCGCAGACCGGCTGGGCCCGTGAGCCATGGCCGTTGAGCCTGCGCGTCCGGAGCCTGTGCTCCGCAACGGGAGAGGCCACAACAGTGAGAGGCCCACATACCACAAAAAACAAACAAACAAACAAAAAACAAGAGTAGTAAATCTCTGGCCTGATGTTAGCTGTCTTCTGCACACTTTAAAAAGAATCCTTTTACAGTATTCAACTGAGAAAAAAGATGTCGAGATCAGGATGAACCTACGAAAAATAGAAAGAGTAGGACTAGGAAGCAATAGCCCTTAGACCACGATGCTGTCTTTCACTTTGAAAGGAGAGGAAAAGAGGGTTGAGAAAGAGAAACATGAGAGTGTGATACAAACAAAATCTTCGCCAATCCAATCGTGAGCTCTGGAGCAATGTTGGGCATAATTGCCAGGCCCTAGAACTGCTGCCACACTTAGTCACCAGCTGGAGGATGCCAAGAAAGAGTGTGGCTTTGGCTCAAACACTGTCACAGATATCAAAAGTGCTGTGGCTAAAAGTTATCACTTAACTGCATTCATTCCTTGCAGGTCAGCAAGTTCTGTCTTGAAGATCTGAGCACTGTGCCCACCACAACTGCTAAGGCTATTTCTGGTTGAAAAAACTTAAGATTTGGTACTTGCTTCAAAATAATCCAGTGGTGGTGCTTGGGGATGCCGGTACGGATTAAACAAGATTGGCCAGGAGTTCATAATGATTGAAGCTAGGTGGTGAGTTCTTTCTCTCAACCTCTGCATAAGTTTAAAGATTTCTACAATAAAAAATAAAATGCTCTGCGCTTCAAGTTAAAATCCAAACAAAAGGCTCTTCCCACTTTTTGAAGTTTTCCCACAAGAGTACAAAACTCTAAGTTAACATTCAAGGCTTACAGAGAGGACAAGCAGCCTCCTGCCCCAGTCCACCACACTGATTTCTACTCCCCCGATGCAACTGTTTAACTTTTAGCTATTTCTTTTATTTTCCAGCATATTTTAAAGTAACATGCTTACACATTGCTTTTTACTTCAAACTGTTATTCTACCCATCCCTGATGTACAGCTCATTTGCCTCTATCTCTTCTTCCTTATAATTACTAACACAAGGCACTGCTCTAAGTGTTAACATATTTACCTCTTAGGATAGAGGGAGGCACTATTCTATCCCCATTTTACAGATGTGGCACAGAAGTTAACTTACTTGGACAGGAGTAAGAAGCAGAGACATGACTCAAACTCTGATCACCTGGCTCTAGGACTTATAATCTTGCAGGGATTGACAAAATTTCTTGCTCTTAAGCATGTTATACAAACCAAGTTGTTTGTAAAAATCAGTATTTTTTACAATATTTTTTTTTACATGTTGACTAAATAAGTGTTCATAGCTAACTAATGAAGTATGCTTTAATTATAAATCCTTTCTTTCATAACTTTGTTTTCTGTTGAGTACTTAACTCTTCTTTTTGGTTGCTACTTGCTTAATTTTCCATGTACATATTAATTATCCCCATTCTGCCACAGGTGTTAAAACTCTTCTACGTTCAGACATTTCAGGTACTCTACTAGTGTTCTGGGTTGCAAAACATCTTCTAGAGACCTCTGTCCTATTCTAATCTGGAAAACTTGCTCTTCAGGCTTAGACCTGTTCCACAGCTGTCATGCTGGGATCTCCTTTCATTACTTCCTGCGTTGAATCCTATTTCCTGAATACCATGTTTTCCTCTTTCTTGATTTAAGCCTTGAGTGGGGTAGAAGTGATTAAAATGCTCTTTCATATAAATAAACCAATCCTCTTCTCCTCAGTTTTATTCCATATGCCTACGTCCAAAGTACCTGGTAAATCCAAGGTCTGAACCTTCCAAAGGTTCTTCGATGTCAATTTACTTGCTTGTTGTTGGCTTATCTTTAGGTTTCAGCTTTTTCTGGCCTAAGTTACGCATCATTTACCCATTAGCTTCTTACCTTCCAAAATTTTGTTGCTTTCTCTTCTGTGTCTTACTTCTATCATATTTTTTGTCCTCGGGGGTTTATGCATTTATTCTTTTACTGTCTTCTAGGAGGGTGTAAGAAGGAGTGGAGACAAACATGCAACTTAATCTGCCATGTTTAACTTGAAATCTTTATTCACCTTTAGTTTCATTTCTTACTACTCACCACATATCTCCTACACCCCAGCCATACTAATCTACCCTTAGGTAACCCTGTATTTTGTACCTCCTTATCCTTGGTATCCTGTGGCTCTCCTTCAGGAATACAGAAGTATCTTCTCTACCTTATAATCTCAGAACTTTAGTTACTCTAAAAGCTAGTTGTGCATTTTTCTATCACAGAACTTAACACTACAAAATAGCAAGTTTTCATTGAGAAGCAGATACCATGTTCAAACTTTAGTGTGTTTGGGATATACCAGGCCTACAGATGTTTGGAAACATGCAACTCATTAAATAGAAAAATCTTTTGTATAACTAAAGCTCTTAATAAAATGTAATAAACTGTGACCACTGTGTTTTATGGTAGTTAAGTGGGAACAAAGAATTCTATACAGAGATAATAAGAAAAAGGCGTTTTAAAGATTATGTTTTTGGATTTCTTAAAACGAAGAAACTTGTAGTTAGCTCCAGTTACTTATACAAGTACACAAGAGAAAGTCTTTTTAAGTATAGGCAGCCTCCAACACAGCATTCCCTGCCTCCCATGAAGTCTAATGTATGGCTGAAGATAACCACTGCAAATTCTACAAATTGGTCCAAGCGCTGACTTCTTCCAGCATTTGCACTGGCGAAAACTGCAGGAGACTGAAACATTTTGGGAAGTGTTAGAAGCTTGAAAAACTTCTAAAACAGGGCTCAAGATATCCCCAAAGACCGGAAGCAGAGAAGAAGGAACATACTGAAGCTGACTACACTGTGCCAAGAGCCAACATACAGCTGTGGAAGGATAAGACTAGGGTCCTTTTTTTCTCCTATTCTACATGACCTGTTCTTAGAACCTGGAGTCAAGGTATTACCCCAAATACAGGTATAAGTTTATTCTAGTTAGCTACTCTGCATCTTTGAGAATTTAGAAACACTTTGGTGTTATAAAGTCTACATTCTCAGATAAGCCTTAAATATCCTTAAGCTTGTTTTCCCAGTAACATTTTCATTGCTCCAAATACTCTTTAGATGTCTTTTAGAGATATCCTTCAGAGTACATGCTTTTGATTATCCTGAACTATGTGACATTTTAGCAAAAACCAATTGTGTTTTCAATTAACAAATCATTGAGTAAAACCTGGGGAATTAAATTTCAGGGAAATTGATTAAGCACAATTTTTAAAACAGGTTTGTTATAAAATAGTAAAAGTACATTTCCTTAGGTGACTTGTAAGCTAACTAAGCATTTTAGAAGACTCAAACAGTATTAAGCAAAGTACTATCACTGAAACCTTCCTTCAAAACATGGCTTCCTGGTGTTAAAATGCTTAAATAAGGACAACATTCACCTGGAGGCATGTTCTAGTTTAGCAAATCTTTAATGTCATACTACATGCAAAAAGAAAGCATTTCTTAATCTAACATGACATTACTCAGTTTCACACCTTAAATGTAAAGCTTACTCACAGACAAAAATAACTTACTTAAAACTGCTTACAGTAGGACTTTACATATTACATGGAAATATATCTCACTTGTGCAACATGTTAACAATGGTGTATAACTGTTTTAATAGAGGAAACAATGTAATCAGGTTAAAAGATACCTATGCCAAAGATAAATTATTTAAGAGTGCTTACCAAAAGAACCTGGCTTTATTAATAAATGAAAAGCAGAAAATCTGACTATTATTACTGGATACTTTTCAAGGTTATTAGGGGAAAAAAAGAACATGGTCAAGTAGCTATTTACAGATGAGGAAATTAAAGCTGAATGAGTTCAAAGAAAACAAAGCAAAAAACTCAACCAAAGACCTAGAATTCAAAGCAAATTCTGATTCTAATGACTAAAACTATACAGCCTATAAGAGAACCAATGCTCTGTATACTTAATAGGCTCCTGGCTGCTTTCTGAAAAGCAGATTCCTGGGCTCTACCCCAGGCCCACCCAATGCAGGGAGTGGGGGTGGGATCTGGTATCCCCCAGGAATCTGCATTATAAATACCGTACCTGGGTGAATCAGCAGTGTTGCTGACCATCCTTTTGAGAAACACTCATGTAAAGGAATGATGTATAAATTTGAAAAGGTGACATCAACTGATATCTGTAGTCATTTTAACTGATACCTGTAGTCATTTTTCTAAGCACCAAGTGATCTTTTAACACAAGAGAAGAGCAACAATAAAGTCAAAGATCTAACTTCTGCCCTCCTTTTGATTATCATCCATTTAGAACACTGCAAGTCATAGAAAGAGGAAATATTCTAAGTCTTTGGCAAACATGTCAGTAACAACCAAAAAACAATGGGGGAGACTGGTCACTGCACCAGGGTTCTGAAACTAAACCTCTCATTTATAGCTCCCTACTCAAGATCAACATGACACTCTGATCTGATTTTTTAAAATCTTATTCCTTTTCTCCCATGAAAACCCAGACATCATTAAAACATTTTTGGGATTCCTTCAGAAATAGATCACAACAATACATTCAAGAAAATCAGTTTTGTTACTTTATAGAACAGCAACTTTTATCTAAAAATACCACTTGATTTTTTTCAGAATTGGCTCACTGACTTCTATTTGCAGTAGCCATAATTAAGAATACTCAAAAGCATGCACCACAGGCTTAGAATAGCTCAAAAAATCTTAAGAGAATGCTGGCAGCAATGACAACATGATCCTAAGACGTTCGCCAGAAGAGCTTTTAATTGTAGCCTAGCGTAAGTTACCCTCCAAGTTCTAAGTGATGCTATGACATTTCCATTTGATCTCAATCCCATGGTAGAACCTTGACACGCTGTTAAAAGCAGCAGTTTAACCTATTTGGTTTAAAAATCCTTTGAATACTAGCGAGCTATGCATTCTCCTTACAGAAAAAGGCACACAGGTGTTTACTGATTTAAGGTTTCTGTTCTGTGACAGATAACTGGAGAGAATGATAGAAATTTTTTAAATATGCAAACATAACTGCTTTATAATATTTTATATATACTTATTTATACATTAAGGTATTTTATAAGCATGCTTCTCTCAAAATGAGAGGTAGTATGGTAGAGTGGTTCTAAGTATGTGCTCTTCTGAATCTCAGTCTACCACTTATCACCTATTCAATACTAGGTATATTAACTTCTCTAAATCTCAGTTATTCCCTCTTTACACTTAGAAAAGTATCCACTTCATTGATTGTTTAATGAGGATTACATGAGATAATCCAGGAAAAGTACTTGTATAGTGCTTGGCACATAGTGTTGTTTTAACAAGTGAATTATTGAACCATGCTTTAAAAAGGGTACTTCAGAATAATTTACTAAAAAGTCAAAACAAAAAGTTTGTTTCTGAGGTAAACTGACATTTCTATTTGAAATGTGAACAATATGGAGCATGAGAGATTATATAAGTAGTTTTCATGTCACTATGAAAACTCTCTCTCATGTTTAAAGATTTCAACTTTGCCTAGCCATAGACAATTCACTACGATATGATACAGAAATAAAATAACTTTCATAAGCATTTTCCCTCTTTATATATACTTCCTTGTTCAAACTACTATGTGTTTTCTAGCTTACATTTCTCTTTATAGAAATCAGCTCCAATCTATAAATCAAGGTCTCTAAATTAGAACACTAAATTTAATAAAGCAATTAGAAAAAGCAAGTCACTAACAAGACTAGTATTCCCAAATTCACCTTTTTAACTGACCTGTAAATGTACCTGTTGAATCCTTAGAAGAAGGTATATGGGGAGATTCTGAGATCTAGTTTAACCCTAAGTCCAATTTAGAAGGCTTGTCTTAGAACGACTGACTTGATGCATTTAAGAGTCTAATTCAAAGGAAGGCCAGAACTAGATCTCAGAACAAATATTCAACTACTACAGAGTATTCTCCCCCACTCAAGAATTTACCAATACTTAACGGTTGATGGAGCAGACAGAAGAAATAAAGAATACTTTTTAAACAGTGGTTCTGGAGCTAATTCTGCAAATACTACTCCCATGTTAACCTTTCCTTTTATATGGTCTGGGTTGGGGTTTGAGTTCTTAAGAGGAAGTGCAAGTTTGGGGAATTCAGAGAAATTATCAAGTCAAAAGAAACATTATGTGAATGATAATATACTAAAATTGCCACAAAACTCAAAACAGAATATTTCAACTGGTTAAAAAGGAAAAAAAAGAATGTACCAATACATCATAAAAGATAAATTCTCCACAAACACATGATGGACACTGCTTTCTATGTTAGCCAAGGTACAGATAAAGACTGCATAGTGGAAAATGGTCCCTCATTTAAATGATACAGATCATTTAGCTGGAATGAAATATAATTTCTTTTAGAAAAAGACTTAACTAATCCTTTATGTATATGGAAACGAAATGGAAAAATCAACAAGCCATAAGCCACCTATACAGGTACTAAAATAAAGATGAATACTCAGGTTCCTCAGGTATTGTATATCATCTCCAGCCTTTAATGTATTTACTATGTTTAAATTGTCATATCAACCCCTTTCCCCCATATTGGTTCTTAGTAGCAACTGATAAGGCTGTACAAAAGGCAATCAGTGAGTGGTTCTTAAACTTGAGTATACATATTAACCACCCAGAGGACTTATTAAAACACGGACTGCAGGGCCACCTTCAGACAGCGATTCATTACATCTGGAGTAAGTACAAGAACTTGGATTTCTAACAAGTAATGTTGATGTTCCTGGACAGGACTATACTTTGAGAACCACTAGTCTAAGGCAGTGGTTCTCAACCATGGCTACACATTAGAATCACAGAGGAACTTTTGAGACAGCAATCCCCTGAGGTCCCAAAGATCAACCATACAAGAAGTTATGGAGGTGGGTCCTAGGCACTGATATTTTTAAAGCTTCCTAGACAACTAATGTGTAGCTAGGGTTGAGAACCGCTAGTCTAATTAAGAGGAATCTAAACCAAATCCACTAAGAACAGATGTTTCTTAATACAGAAGCAGGGTAAGGAATTAAGCCTTTATCTGTTGATAAAGCAGCCAAATGATGAGTAAAGATTAAATTCAGTAGTGTGGCCTCAGTTGCTTACATACCCAGGGTTTAACTCAAAGTTGTATGAGTGCTGTCTGCTTTAAAACCCAGGCCAAGTCTAAAGCAAGTCTTTAGGTCATACAAAATGGCTGACCTTTGAAGTTATGTAGGCTATTACCAATTACATGTACCATGTTTAAGGCAGAATGGCAATAATGCATATTGGTTAACCCTTAAGCTCTGGAGTCAGACAATTTAACAGATGTTACCTCTGGCAAGTTATGTAAGTAAGCCTTGGTCTCTTCATATGGAAGTTAATGTAACTAACATTATAGTTATTGTAAAGATTACATAAGCATTCATGTAAGAAGTTAGCTCAGAGTCTGGCACATGAGAGTTAATGTAACTAAATTGCTGTAAGCTATGCTATAGACATATTAACCTACCAGAAACACTAAGGTAATGATTGCCCCCTTCCCAGTCTACTTCCCTATAAGTCAAGATCATGGCTCATCACCACAATTAGCTTCAGGATCTCTACTCTCACAAGACTGCAGTCACAGATTTGTGAATTTAGATGTTCAGTACCCTTAAAATTTTTAAACCTTACATAACTACAGAAAGTAACTAATGGGAATAAAGACATCTTTTAGAAAGCTATGGAAATATACAGTACAAGCTTACTATGAAATAAGGGAAAATTTGATGTTCTTTTTCTTTAATTGACCGTTTAACCACTCCATGGGTTTATAATTGCCTATATTACCTTGACATTTGCTCATTTCTGAATTCCCTTCCCTTTTGTTTTCTGCCCAAAATACCACTAAAAACAAAAGTTTCAAGCAGGCATAGTCATTCTCCAATAAACACACTTTAGTGGTGTGATCATTTTGTGATGTATAGAAATATTGAATCACTATGCTGTACACCTGTAGCTAACATAATGTTGTAGGTTAATTATACCTCCTATACTATAGGATGGCTCTAATCAAAGTTTTGGTGAGGGTGTGGAGAAATTGGAACCCTCATACACAACTCATGGGAATGTAAAATGGTGCAGCCACTTTGGAAACAAGTCTGGTAGTTCTTCCCAAGGTTAAACATAACTGCCATACAACCCAGCAATCTTGCTGCCACATACATGCCAAAAAACTAAAACAAATGCCTACACAAAGAAAATAGTACATGAAGGTTCCTAGCAGCAAAAAGTAGAAAACACCAGTGTCCATAAACTGATAAATGGATAAATAAACAGTGGTAGTATGGAGCATTATTTGACAATAAAGGAATATGGCACTGATACAAGCTCCAACATGGATGAACCTTGAAACATTACGCTAAGTGAAAAAAGCCAGTCACAAAAGACCACGTTATAGGATTCCACTTATATGCAATGTCCAGAATAGGCAAATCCAGAGTCAGAAGATTCCCGATTGCCTATGGCTGAGAGGGGTTGGGGGAAGGGCTGGTGGGGGTAGGGAAACAGGGAGTGACTGCTAATGGGTACGGGGTTTGTGGAAGACCAAAATGTTCTAAATTAGATTGTGGTGACTGTTGCACAGTTCTGTTAATATACTAAAAAAACACTGAATTTTACACTTTAAATGGGCGAATTGAATGCTATGTGAATTATACCTTAATAAAGCTGCTTTTAAGAAGTTAAAACTTTACAGAAGATTTAAGAATCCGTTGGAATCTAAATCTCTAAAGTCTAGATTTAATATTTGTACTGCTAGCTCTTTCTCCCAAAATACTTACTGGATTGGTTTAATTCTAAAAATACACAGCCCTTGCTAAGGCAAGGGTGATGACAGATGAATAGTACAGAATAGCCATCATGAAAAAACAAAACAGAACAAACCCACATATATGTTCTTTGTAGCAGGCACTTTGATGTTAACTCCACAATTTTGCTTTATATTATTTGCAGTAGGAAGCTCTCAATTCAGTCTATATTCATCAAGGAATGTATAGAAAAGGGACCCCTGAAAACAGTAAAACTCTTAAACCTTAAAACATTTCAAACAGATCTCTTAACATAACCTGCTTTTTATGCACTTAATATCCATAATTTTGAGAGGAAAAATAGAATAAGGTTAGCAAACAAATGATTTCACTAAGATTCTAGAACAATGTCAACTACTAGATTTGGCTTTTGGGAGTGTTGTTTTGTGGAACACATCTACCTAATAAGTAACATTATAAATCTTTAATACGTATCACTTCTCACAGATTAAAAATTGTTTTTAACTCTGCTCTGACTGGAGTGGGGATTGAAGATGCAGAGTAGTATACCTACTTAATCTTGTTCTGAGACAGAAATGCTTTTAATGAAATTCATTTCAAAGACTGAGAATTCATTTAGCCTGGTTAATATATTAGGACCTGTAGGTCACTACAAAAGTAACTTTTGAACAGTGCCATTTTAAACTGACAAACACTGCAAATCCCAGAAGAATTCCTTGAACAGGTTCCTTGGTCCCATGTACAATACCTCTCTGCACTGGCTAAATGACAGGCTGTTCAAAACGCACTCGCACTGCTGCACTCAGAGTTTGGAGACAATTAAGCAGATTACTTTCAACTTAATCTATGAGAAAAATGAAGTTAATTCATTGAGAGAAATGACAGATTTAGAATCATAAATGGAATGGGATGGCAGCCTGTATGTACTTAAAGTCTACTAAGTACAAAAAAATTGTCTGACAAATACTGTTTTGGAAGTAAAAATTAGAGTGATTGGATTAATAACCTCTAACTTTATTTCCCTTTGCAATGTAACATTTCTAGTAATTCCCTGTCTAAGGTTGAAGACAGCCAATGCTTGTTTTTGTCTCCTTCTCAGTGCAGACCATTCTCTATCTTTAGAGATTTGACTGGTAGGAAGTTTATGTTAACCTGAAACCTACCTTCTATGTTGTACAGAACTTTCACCCAGAGCTTTTAAAATATGAAAGCTATCTTGATCCCAGTCTTTTCAATGTAAATACTTAGTTCTTTTAGCTATTCTTCATGTTGATTTTACATTTTGACCTCTACTCTAAAGATGCACCATGTCCTGTTGGTATTATTCGTAAAGCACGAAGATGCAAAACAATATTCCAAGTAGAGAATAACCAGCCCGGTAAAACGGTAGCACCACCAGTCTTGTTCTAGATATCTTACTTCTAATAAAACATCCTACAGTGTAACTATTTGATAGCTACATTCTATTAACTAAGTTGGAGCTTACTACTCAATAAGAATCTATTACTACTGCTAAGCCATATACTCCACAATCTGTCTTCAATGCATCCTCCGTCCAAGAATGTGAGAACTTGTTTAATAAGTTATTGAAATTAACATGAACTTGACTATAGTTTTTAACTTTTCTGATAACCGTGACGAAAGAAACTTTAACAGGATTCTTTATCACATCCATATGGGATCATGATTTTTTCTAGATGCTTATACCAGCCTTTTGTTATCTGGGACTCTTATCCAGAAACTCATCTATTTTATTTATTTCATACTTTACTCTGTATAGTCCTTTTCTCTTTTTGAAGATATGAATGACATTTACTAAGCTTCTGATATCTTACGTCTCAAAGAAAGTTCAGCTACCATATCTTTAAGTTGCCAACACTGAAACAATTCCATCATGTAAAATTATTTTGGACAGATAATTTTAGTCTTCTCATGCATGTTGGGTTTAGACTAACATTCATTCTAATCAAGACAAACTTCTTCATTAAAAAATAACCAAATAAATGCTAAGATACTGTGATTTATGTTCTAACATTGTACCAAACTCAGGTCTATCCCTCGGAAAGTCTTATTCCAAAACCAACTAAGAGCCCCTAAAACTTTAAAAAATTTAATAAGCCTTAGTTTACTTAGTGTTTAAAGCTTCTTACCCTATTTCTACACTGTGCCATTCTATACAATTTTTCTTGGGGGGGGGGGGCCAAATAATAACGCCTTTATTGGCCAGAATCAGGTCCCAGGTAGCAGGTTTCTGAGTTATTTCTTCTTTTCTCCAAGAAACAGAATAAAAACTTGAAGCAAATCAAGACCTCCACTTGTTGACAGCCAATATACAGATAGCTTAAATCCTCCACTCTTGCCTCTTTGCCATGGTATTCATAAACCCAGACACTGGTTACTATTAACACATCAACTCCAATCCCTTTCTATCCCAGGCTCGATTTACCAATATTGCCAGTCCTGGCCAATCCCAGATATTAATACCCATTCTAGTTGTTGCTTCTATTATCATCTACTATGGTAAAAAACAGCATGATTGCACATTTGAAATAAGCCACGTTGACAAGTTAACTAAAACCATAAGAAGTATCAGAAAAGATGAAAGGGATCTACTTTTGACCCCTTTCCAGGTATCCTGGAAATCTGAGTTGACGCCAGTCTTTTATACCATTTTTGTTAAGAAAAATCAAAACCATTTTAGGATCTTGAACTCACACCTGATAAAGATTTGGTTTCATACTTTCTATACATATTAAAATGTCACTTGAATGAAGACAAAGATCATTTAGTGTTGAATAAACACTAAATCTTTCCCCATAGTAACTTTTATACTAGGATTTTGAAAATAGGTAAGGAAAATAATTCAGTGTTAAAGTCTAAGCCCTCAAGCAAGTTCTTAATACTACATTTTGTTGTATAAAATGGATGACTAATAAGAACCTGCTGTATAAAAAAAATAAATAAAATAAAATTCAAAAACAATTTTTTTGTTGTGAGAGGAGGATTGGGAAGTGATTGCCGGGCATATAGTTTTTCGGGGGAAAATAAAAATGTTCTAAGAGTAGTGTGTGATAATGCACAATCCTATGAATATATTAAAAACAGTGAATTGTACCCTTTAAATGTATACATTTTATGTGAATTATCCCAATAATAGCTTTTAGAAAATATTTCAACCTCATTCTAAAGGCTATTACAGGAATTTCCCTGGCTGTCTGATGGTTGAGACTCTGCACTTCCGCTGCAGGGGGCATGGGTTCGATCCCTGGTTGGGGAACTAGGATCCCACATGCCCCACGGCGTGGCCAAGATAAATAAATGAATGAATGCTATTACATTACACACTGTTATATACTTTCTAGAATATTATTAAAATACATAGCAAAAACCCTAATAGAGGACCAGACAAAGAGAAACCCTTACATATTGAATTAAGCCAGGTATTAGGATACCCAAAACAACAAACCACTTAGGAGCCAGATGCTAAATGTTGAGGAGCTCTTATTATATTACAACCACTAAACAAACAAAAACAAATGGTACTAGACCGAACATGACCCCTAGATGATTTCTTCTGAAAGACTATTATTTGAAAACAATCTTGAGATGGAAGATTTTTTTGCTTCTACAAACAAAAACATGAATGAAGTCCTCAATAGCATGAGCACTTACTCATCATACTCGATATGATAAATTACGTCTTCAGCAGCAGCAACAGAATCTGAGTTAGACGTAGAGGGTACATTGTCCAATTTATTTGTGTTCTCTTTGGAATTATGATTTATATTTCCATTAGTCCTTTTATAAGAACTGCCATTCTTCAGTGGAGTTTTGCCACGTGAGTGTCCATCAGAAGCTCTAGTAACACTATGTATACGTGCTTCAAACCAAGCACCAAGGGCGACATCTCTGGCATCCACCAATTCATTTACCTAAAAAAAAGTTTAAAATTAGTTAATGAAGCGTAATTTCATCTACTGCTTCAAAAACATTAATATAACTCAAGTTATTTTGAGGGTTATCATAGTTAATATTTGCAGATATTCATGTTTAAAGTAATTTCAAAGATTAGAACGAAACTATTCTTTTTGGATTATACTGTCAAATCTGTTATTTACTAATACGAAAATTAACTTTCCTCCCAATATCCTTCAATGAAATAGGTATTTTCTTTATTCCTTACCCATATCTATATTAGACGTTTAAAATATAATTCTTGTGTACCCAAGAGTTATTCTGGCATGTCATTCATTAAGAATGTCACTAACAGGGCTTCCCTGGTGGCACAGTAGTTGAGAGTCCGCCTGCCGATGCAGGGGACACGGGTTCGTGCCCCGGTCTGGGAGGATCCCACATGCCACGGAGCGGCTGGGCCCGTGAGCTATGGCCGCTGAGCCTGTGCGTCCGGAGCCTGTGCTCCGCAACGGGAGAGGCCACAACAGTGAGACGCCCGCGTACCGCAAAAAAAAAAAAAAAAAAAAAAAGTCACTAACCAAAAGCCAGAACTCTGAAGTATTATGACTGTGATATTAATTTGTTCCATTAATTTCTTCAGAATCCTACAGATAATTTATAGTCAGTCCAACCACAAAACACAGTATTGAACAGAAAATAAAACTCGAAAACGAGGGACTTACGCACATGTACAAAGGAAAGAATCTAGTGAACCTACCTATACAAAATGGAGATAAGTTCCACCAACAGCAAGTCACTAGCAAATGCATTATTTAGTACCTCAAAGAACGAAGAAAATATAAAGAGAACAGAGCTATAAACATGCAAAATGTATGTAGTCAACTCTAGTGGATGATCCAGAACTAAACCATACAATCTAACAAAAGGAAAACAGTATTAGAAGACAGAGAAATTTAGAGTTACCTAAGGAATTGGGTTAAAAAAAAAAAAAATCCTGTCCTAAAAACGCTGAGGGAATTGGTCTAAAGGTCAAAGCCCTTTCAGGAGCAACAACCAAGAGACATCCCTTCAACTTTTTAAAAACTCTTTAAAAAGAAAAAAACCAGACATTACTAATACAAGATCATTATCTAATCAAGCTAGCTCTTCCTGAGGGTCTAAGACCACTTAAGGTATCCAACAGAACTCTGACGGATGGTATCACATGGGGTAGGGGTGGGGGTTAGTATGTACTGAAGTTAATACCCATATACCAGGTATTATGCAAGGCTCCTTTAGTTAGGCTTGTCTAACTAACCTTAATAATTAATAAATCTTATTTTACAGGATAAGGAAACAAAGGCTCTGACAAGTTAACTTGCTCCAAATGAAAGTTAATAAAATGTAAAACTAGGATTTGAAGACACCTTGACCTTAAAGCTTATGTTTTTGCTACTATTCATTACTATACATTTTGTAAGGCTATAGCTACCATAGTGATTCCTCTGATGGATCTCAGCAAAGCTGACTGAAAACCTTCTGGAAAGAATTGACCGTTCTCGATGCCATTAAGGACATTTGTGATTCATGGGAAGAGGTCAAAATATCAACATTAATAGGATTTAGAATACATTGATTCCAACCCTCATGGATGACTTTGAGGGGTTCAGGACTTCAATGTGATGGAAATAGCAAGAGAGCTAGAATTAGAAGTGGATCCTGAAGATGTGGGTGAATTGCTGTAATCTCATGGTAAAACTTGAATGGATAAGGAGTTGCTTCTTATGGATGAGCAAAGAAAGTAGTTTCTTGAGATGGAAGCTACTCCTGCTGAAGATGCTGTAAAGATTGTTGAAACAGCAAAGGATTTAGAATACTATATAAACTTAGTTCATAAAGCAGTGGTGGGGTTTGAGAGGACTCAACTCCGATTTTGAAAGAAGTTCTACTGTTAGTAAAATGCTATCCAACAGCCTTGTATGCTACAGAAAACTTGTTTGTAAAAGGAAGAGTCAATCTATGACAAAGTTTCACTGTTGTCTTAATTAAGAAACTGCCACAGCCACCACCACCCTGGATCAGCCAGCAGCCATCAACACGGACGCAAGACCTCCCACCAGCAAAAAGATCATGACTTGCTGAAGGCTTAGATGGTTATTTTTTAATAAAGCATTTTAAAATTAAGGTATGTACACTTTTAAAAGAAATTATGCTGTTGTACACTTAATAGGCTATAGTATAGTGTAAATGTAATTTTTGTATGCACTGGAAAACAAAAAACTTGTTTGACTTCTTTACTGATATTCTTTTTTGAGGTCGTCTGGAGCCAAACCCGTATTATCTCCAAGATATGCCCGTAGCCACATTTAGAGAAGAGTCTTTCATGTCCAAGTATTTGATAAAAACCCAAACAAACAAAAAAAACCCAAGTATGAGAGGCAAGGAAAAATCATTAAAAAATAAAACAGTACCAAGAGCAAATACTTGAGAAATTACCATAGCTAGCTGTAGCACTTTGTATGTTCTGTGGAAAACACACAAGCTCTGCAGATAAACCTCAGTTTAAGCCCTTGCTTATCACCTACTAGATGTAACCTTGAACAAGTTACTTAACCTGTCCCAGCCTCAGCTTCTTTTATAAAGTAACATACTTTGCAGTATATTGAGAGTAGGTGACAAATCTGTATGATGTGCCAACCTAGCAAGCATATAGTAGGAACAAATGAAATAACTCTCCTTCCACTAAGTATCAACATATGTCCTATGTTAAAACTTATTAAAACTCATAGTATGGTCGGTCTTATTACCATACCATGCTTATTCAGTAAATACATTAGCCATTTAACGTTATATGTTACCTCCTTTAAAAATTACAATGCAACGTCATTCTTATTTTCCAATTAGGTTCAGAAGTGAAATACACTTGCCCTCAGAAGATACACAGCTAGAAATGGGAGCTAAGTTGATAAAGGTTTCTCTAACTCTGAACATGATTCTCTCATTATACCGTGTTTCTTCAGAGTTACAAATCAAAACACAATACGGTTCCATTTATATAAACTTCAGAAAGAGGAAAATTAGCGATGCATACATAGGTTAAAGGTTATTAAGAGGTTAAGTATAATAAAAGGTTAAAGCTAATAAAAAGTAAAGAAATGACTACCATAGAAGTTTGGGTAGTAGTTACAACTAGGGAGGAGGGAGTTTAATCGAGAGGGGCACATGAGAAGCTTCTGGCATACACTGCTGTTCTATTTCTTAATTTGAGTGGTATTTATGGACACTGACTTCATAATATCTTGTTAAGTTCTACTCTTATTTGTTGTCTATTACATTTCATGATCAACAAGGTTAAATAAAGCAGCACTGCACTATAGACAAAAGACAGGAAATATAGGAAATCCATGATTTTTACTTAGTAATTACTGATAATTTTCCTCTTTATTTGCTACAATAAGCATAGACATGTAAAAAGTTTTAACAGTGCCACACACTTAGCTAAGCCCTAAAAGCTTACTATCATCATGCTAAACAGTTATTATTTAAGCCAGAATGAGTCATTTCAACAGTAAGATCTGATATGAGTCATACAAAGCTTCCACATCTAAAAACCAGAATTAAAACCAATTTAGGCATCAGAGGTCCACCTGGTTTCAGAAAATAAATTACTTCCTAGAGCCAGTGTGATTCAATGTGTTGTACAATGGGAATGGATGGACCCAGCCTCTGCAATCTTCCAGAGACTTTCTAAACATGATAGTGATATCTGGTTTCTTACAACGTATGAAAAGCTATCTGAAATTGACCAAATATCGCTCAAAGTTATCAAATAGGGCAAAACAAGACTGATACTGGATAACAACTTCAGATTAAAATTTCATCTTAAAGTTTAAATGTTTACCTACGTCTGTTTTGAGTACACTACTTTGAAAATTCACTTTTTGTGCCTGCTTATCATGCGGTCCAAAAATATTCTTAGGCAAAAGGAAGGGAAAGCCTCCAAATCTGTTTGCTCATCCATAGAGAAAAATCTTTATAAAGCAAAAAATTACATAGGCAAGAATTCATGAAGAGGAAAAAAAAACCTCCCAATTTTTAAATGATTCAGACACAATTTAATGAAATTTTGATATACTCACTATTCAGAGACTCGCTCTAAGGAAAACAGACAAAATTCAAAGCAAACTCAAAATAAGTCAAAAGTAGAAGCCTCTGAGCATTTTCAGGCTAGCCCAAAAGAATATCTAATATAATTATGAAGGCAGAGGGCAATATCATCTATTTACTCCTCATTTCTAGTACCCAGTACAAACATATACTAAATATCTAAATATTCAATGAATGGATTATCCAGAAATAAACCCTTCTATATGAAAAAGTCACTAGTCAAAATTTCAAATATCTATGACAATTACCGAGCTTCATCCAAAAAAGCAAGTAAGTTTGTGTTAGTCTCTTCAACTAAAGAGGAAGGTTAAGTGCAGCTTTGACTAAACATATTACTTTACAAATAACAGTAGCCTTTTGAGAGTTCACATGCCAGGTTCCAAGTGTATTTCTAAATGAGGAAAGGGAGACAATGTACTTACTTGCCAAATTTGTCCAACTCAGAAAGTGGCTGAATTGAAATTTGAAACCAAGTCTGACAACAAAGCTCAAGTCCTTAACATCTATGCTATATATTAATATGAAATATGAGATGTTTAAAAAACAAAACCAAGTACTAGAAATAGTTGACCGCCAAAGTGCTAACACTGCAAATAAAAAGCAAAGATCTGCTAAGAGAAGTAGTTTCTCATGATGCTTGTCTGAATTAGTTTGGGGGAGGGGACACAACTGAGTATTGAGAAGTGTGCTAAACAGAGAATTTAAATTGATCGTAACTACTTAACCTTTCTTAATCTCAGATCTGCAGGTTCATAAGCTGGTCCTCTCCTATGAAAACAAATTCATACCTACATGGCCCAAAACAAATCAAGTCAAAAGTAGCAGCTTCTAAACTGTTGCCCTTAAAAGTTAAAATGTAATAATGTAAGCTTAATATGGACACAGATGGTTACATAAATATTATAGATACATGGATATACAGGAGTTATTATACATACTGCATGTATTTCCTTGCTGTCAGCTGAGGGCCCTAAAAACAAGGACACCCCAGTAGCAAGGAGCACCTAGAGCCCAGATCTTAGTTTCCAATACCATTCTCCAATTAAAGGAACCAAGGCTCCTTGGAGAAATGGTTGACTGCAGGACTGGGGCAGGAAACTTACAAGATGAGCCCGAAAGAAAAGCGCTAGTGCTAGTGCCAGAAAGAAAGCGCTTCAACGAAAATCAAAGGAACCCAAAATAATGGGGGTATATGGAAGGGACACAGGAGAAAAAATATCCATACTGATGTCAATAAATGACTGAGGAAATGAAGAGACAAGTCTCCCGCATAAAAGAATTCCCAATAATTTTTGTAGATAATCTGACTACATGTAGTTTGGGCTGCATATAATGACTTCATCTCAAAAAAAAAAAAAGTGTAAAGGGGGGTGGGGGAAAGTAAACTGACAGTGAAGAAATGTGACACACACTACACCTTGGCCGGGTGATTATGGTTCACATCAACAGTAGTAAGTTACTACTGACGTAAAACCTAAATTATAATCACCAAATAGAATGTCGACAGTACAGTGCCCTAGATAGGTGATGAAAATAGCACTTCACCTCTGTGCTCTTCCTCCCAAAATATGTAAATCCAGTCTAATGATGAGGAAAGCAAATGAATCCTAACATGGCATTTTACAAAATACCTGACCAGTACTCCTCAAAACTGTCAAGATCATCAAATACAAGGTCTGAGAAACTGCTACAGCCAAGAGGAGCTTAAGGAGACGTGACAACTATCTTAGTATAATACTAATGTAAATGTAATATGGTGTCCTAGATGGGATTCTGGAACATAAAAGACATTAGGTACAAGCTAAGGAGATATGGTTCATTAATTATAACAAACGTGCCACACACTAATGTTAGATGTTAACAGGGCAAACCAGGTGTGGGATATATGGAAACTCTGTAGTATCTTCCCAATTATGCTGTAAATCTAAAACTGTTCTAAACTAACAAGTTTATTTTTAAAATAATGTGAAAAAATATCAAGTAGAAAGTTTTGGTAACTGAAAGAGTGATGAAATCAATGAGTGACATAGACAACAATTTGGCAAGTGGGCTTTCAATATTAACAATTCAATCTGAACTGTGAGCACTACATAAGGCACTAATTTATGTAAGTTTTGTGCATATCATGTAAGTTTATTCGCATACTTTTGTTTTGTTACTATACTTTTTTCTTTTACTAAATGATCATAGTAAGGAAAGCTACTGGTATTTCAACAGCCACTCTTCTGATGGCTCATAATGCTCTAAGGTATCTTCTCAGCTTTCCAGGTATTCCTAAGTAAAGATTGCCTTCTCCAGTATTTACAACACTTTGTTTTCTGCTTATCTGTATCATCTAGCACTTCTAGAAAGATGTTAAACAATAGCATTAACGGGCTTCTTTGTCTGGCTCCTGTCTTTAATGGGGATGCTTGTGGCTTTTCCCCACCATTAAGCATGATGCTGGGTGTGGTTTAAAATATTCATCTATTCCATCTGTTCCTGTTAACAAGGATTTTTTTAAAATATCAGAAATGAATTCAAATTTTTATTTAGATGAAGAAAACAGATCATTTGTTTTCTTTGGTTTATTAATATGAAATATTAAAATATTTCTTAAAAATGAACTATCCCACTTCCTGACAAACCACAATTAGTCAAGGTATGGTCTTCTAATAGTTATAATTTTATTTGTAAAACATAACTTAGGTTTTACATCAATATGTAGTGATACTAGTGTGCTTTTTATCATGTTTCAAGTATCAGTATTACACTAAATTTACAGAACAAATGAAAGCTTTCTTTTTTTTTTTTTTTTACATTTGTGGGTCAATTTAGATATCTTCATGGGTTTAAAGCAATTCATCAGTGTAGCCAGGCCAGGTACTTTGATACAACTCTTTGCCAGTTTTGATTCTTTCCATTTTTATGGATCTGTTTGCATTTTTCCATAGATCTCTATTTGCATTTTCTTAATTCATTTTGTCTACCAATCTTTAATTTTTTGCCTTGAAAACGCTCTGAAAATTAAGTTTGGGTCCCAGTTTATCCCACCCAGTAAGAATTAAGAAAAAACATAAGGATAGAAAAAGATGGAGCAAAACTGTCAATTATTCCCACAAAATTTACTAGAATTTGAAGAAGTTGCTAGATAACAAAGGTCAATAAATAAATCGATTGCATTTCTACATACCAAACAAACCGCAATTTTAAAAGGCAACCATTTGTAACTGCATCAAAAACAAAGCTAATAGAAATAAGTCAAAGGTATGTAAACAGAAAAGTAATTGAGAAACATGCCAAAGATCTAAATTAATGGAGACATCTATCATTCATGAATGAAGGACTCAACATTGTAAAGATGTCAATTCTCCAAGCTGATCTACAGATACAATATGCATTGAAGTTCCACCAGCACTTTTATTTCTAGGTAAAAATTCCTAAAGAAATTCTTGAACATGTATGCCAGGATACACATAGTTGGTTCAAAACAGCACAGTTTAAAACAGCTAAAACTGGAAACAGCCCAAATACCTATTAATCATGGATTAGATATATGTATTGTGGCATGTTAATAAAACGGAATAACATAATAGTGAAAAATAAAATATCTATATGCAAAAAAGTAAAAGTTCAAATACAGGCAAAACAAAACATTGTTTAGAGATACATACATAAGTAGTTAACACTAAAGAAAAATAAAATGACCAGAGAAGTGAGAACAAGTAGTTTACCTCTTAGGGAAAGAGAGGGAGATGTGTTCTGGTAGGGGCACACAGGAGGCTTTAAAAAGGAACTACTTAACCTTGGTGGAATTACACAGGTGTTTGCTTTATTATTCTCTGTACCGTACATACACATTTTATACATTTGCCTATATATCTTTCACTAGTATTTCAAGATTACTTTTAAAAGTTAAAATATTAACAGCCCAATCTTTACTCTCAAACAGCAATCAATGTTTTCTTGTTCACAACACCCTGAAGAGAACATATCTATATTCTCACAATTAACCAGAAGTCTGAGGAAGACAACATACCTTGTATAGTCCAATGCCAGGATCAATAAGAAAATCATGAGTTGATGTAGACGGCTGACCGGAAGGTCCCACCCTTGGGGTTTTCTTTACTTTAGGTGGACTATTAGAACAGGGTTTGGCCTGTACATCAGTCTGTTTAGATGTGCTAGGAAGGTCAGGGTCTGGACGAACTAGCAGCTGAATTATATCATTCAGTCCAACATCATAATCAAATAAAGTATATCCATTTTCTAACTAGAAAAAAAGGATAGAAAAAGATTAAAATGCTTCTCTCAAAACTCAATCTTTCTACATCCTTAGTTACTCAAATGTCCTAGCTAAATTATTAAAATAAAATACAGAGCACTGAAATTTAGTGACTGTGAAGCCATTCCTATGGCCTCTGATGACAGCATCTTTTCAGGACCTCAATAAATTCTTAAGAATCATTCTATATCAACTATAGGGAAAACTGATAGCCACTGAAACCAAAAATGTTATCACTGCTGCTGTGACCTCATCACCTAGGCAGAAAAACTCTAAACTGCAACAGTTTTGTGTATTTTAATGAATCTACAAGAAAGGTGAATTTTGAAAGTGAACTGTTTTATGACCTTGTGTTCATAAGGACATTTAACCATTTTATCTTTCTGAAGCAGTAATTTTAAAAAATCAAGCAAAAAAAATTCAAGCAGGAATAATTACAATTCTTGCTTATGCTACTCCAACTTGCTCAAAGTTCCCTGTAAAGGCGATCAAGTTGTATTATGAAAAGTATTCCAGGATGACTAGTGAATAAATTATCTTGCAACTTACCCATATTTTGGCAGGGTCTCTATAAAGGACTGAATGGTGTCCACCAGCCCCATCCCCAACCCCTCCCAAATACGGTGAAGTCCTAATCCCAAGTAACTCAGAATGAGACCTTATTTATTTGGAAATAGGATCTTTACAGATGTAATCAAGTTAAAACTAGATGAAAAGGGTGGGCCCTAATCCATTGTGATTGGTGTCCTTATAAAAAGTTTAAATTTGGACAGACACAAGGGGAGAAAATAGCCACATGACTGGAGTGACACATTTACAAGCCAAGAACACCAAGGATTGCTAGCAAACATCAAGCTAAAGGAAGCAAGAAAGGATTCTTCCTTAGAGCCAGAGATGGCATGGCCCTGCTGACAACCTGAGTTCTGGCTTACAGCTTCCAGAACTGCTGGACAATAAATTTGTTGTCTTAACCCACCTAGGGTTTGGTACTTTGTTACGGAAGGCCTAGGAAACTAAGTCTCCATTTTGTTTCTTTATAAAAGTCAGTTGGCCATTTCTCTAAACTCCTTGAAGTTCAGAGCTACCATTTCCCCGGAAACATTACCAATTTAATCCCTAGTCATTCTTCCCTCTTTGCATGTAATACCTGTCACCATTCACAGCTCTAACACAATAAAGCCGTATGTGAGAAGTCAACCAAAGAGAAAAGAATGAGAATCTGTCCTTGAATGACAAACTTACTAATGTACTAGGTAAGGTAACTTTAATTCAAGTGGTCCAAGAATACACTTGGCACAATCCTGCACACTACAGGTGTTCACACCGTTAAACAGAACAAGGGATTGAGAAATTCAAATTTTCCAGTGGGGGAATTAAATGAGACATTATCTCACAGATTAGTTAACATGCTTATTTCAAATAAGTCTAAGGAGTCTTCCAAGTCAGTAAGCAGATAAGCCCTTATAGGGACATGATGTTAACATGGCTTATCTGATTAAAAAAACAAGAACTCCTAATCCTGAACTCCTGGGAAAACCTCAAGAAGCAAAAAACTACACACTCACACCTTCATTTTGACTTTCTCCAACAGCATCCCCTTCCCTCCCCCCTCACCCCCAAGTAAGAACACACCAATTCTGTAACAACTGAAAAAGCGTAACTTTGATTAAACATACAGCTGTTGCACATTATGACAACTACAAAAAAATGTCATGTTCAAAGTAGGGAAAAAACTAACAGCACAGAACATGCAAATTAACTGGTAGGGCATGCCCCAAAATGAAGACAGCTGTTAAGGTGATGAAATAATTGGAAACCCAAAGTATTTCCATAAACACTTTTCCACTGAAATTTGAGGTGTCAGTGAGAGGAACCTTGGGGGCATTCTTATACCCAACCCCTCTGACTAGTTTCTAGGAAGTGATCAGAGTAAATATAAGCTGCTTAAAGTGAGACTTGGTTTGAAAGGAAAAGGAGTATCTTAAGTCATAGTGAAGCGCTAAGCATATGAAGGCATGAAGCCCTGTAATAGAAATTAGGCCCACAATAACAAGTAACCACTTTTCCTCAATTACTCACGCTCGCTAGGATAGCGACTTTTACCCAGATTATATAGTGCTTCCTAATTCATAGGTACCCTCCCAGTTTTCCTGAAACAGTGATTATTATTCACCACACTGAAAGTTCCACAGAGTTAGGCTATTGTGAAGAGTTGCGAAGACTGTTGGAATGTTATTTTAAAAGTACTGGAAATTCCCTGGCAGTCCAGTGCTTAGGAGTCTGAGCTTTCACTGCCGAGGGCCCAAGTTTGATCCCTGGTCAGGGAACCAAGATCTTGCAAGCTGCACAGCTAAAAAAAATAAGAATAAGTACTAAAGTTCTCCCGAATTTAATGAAAGTATAGATTGAAAATTACCTGCACTTAAAGTATGCTGAGTGGGGGAGAAAAGGACTGGGTAATTTGGAAATTACAAACACCTATGGGTTTCATGCATTTAACTATAGTCCATCAATGTCTCACAGCAGAAAATGTTTGATAACTGCCATCCTAGAAGATGGGGCTGCAGAATTTACAATATTAGAGAGGCAGGACTAGTCCTAGAATTTTTTCCTTGAATTGGGTTGAAGAAATTCCCGGTAACAGTAAGAACGGCAACAGTGATGCAAGGGAAAACTAGGAAGCAAACACCAATTGGCAGCGGCTGAGAAGGCAGAGAAGTCATTCCCAAGGGGCTAATGATAAGGGATGCAGGTGGAGGGCATTACACTTTCACAGCATATACACTCCTCCCTCTTCCTCTCCCCCTCTTCCCTTCTCTCTCACTCTCACTCCCTCACTCCTTTAAGTAAGCAAACACTTTTACTTTGTACTCCATGTGAAAACTGAGTCCAGGGGCAAAAGGAAACTAACTACTCAGCTTTTCTTCAGTTCTGGTTCATACCCCACATCCACAATCTATTCTAAGAGTCCCTACAGTGATACAGGGAAGGAAAGAGAAGCGGGAAGAGAATCCTTTCGAAGTAGGAAAAGCTCTGGATTCTCAAAAAGATTTATAGATCCACCAATATAACTCTTCCTTAAAAAAACCCCCCAACCCCCAGGGTGCAAACTCAACTTCCCAGAGAAGAATATCCAAATGAGGTTACCCTACTTTAACTGGAACTTACAGCCCTGAATTGAGGCTCTCCATTCTGACTCTCTAAAGTAGAGAGAATCACATAATTACAGAGCTTCTCAAGCTTCATTTGCATACAGACCACCTGGGGACCTTGTTAAACTACAGATTCTACTTCAGTAGGTCTGGTGTGAGGCTCCCAGGTGAAGCTAATGCTGTTGGTCCTGCTGATCCAGGGACCATACTTTGAACAGTAAGAAACTAGTATGAGGCTGACTATCCTTCAACATTCATTTTCAAACTCTGGTGCTCATCAGAGTCTCCCATGGGGTCTTGTTAAATTCAACCACTTTCAATTCTGGGGTGAGCTGAGCATCTATAATAAATATCCACAGGTGATTCTGATGTTTTCCAAGGATTAAAAGCGGCAGACCTAACATACAAAGGTGGGGGTAGGGGAGAGACCACTTACATCATGGACACTGTAAATTTGTTTTTATTTATGACATTTTTCACTATGTGGCAGTAAGGCATCTTGAGGAAGGGGTGGCCTTTTTCTAATAAGCACAAAGGCATTTTACAGGATAAGGGCAGCCCTGTGACACCAATCCAGTAGTAGGACACACTATCCTGTCCAAGGACTGTGGACACCAAAGAGGAAAGGAGAATAGAGATAATAATCACTGCCATGGCTACCTGTCAGCTCATAATGAACAAACACAGCTTCAGCAATGTCTTCCTTCTGTCTCCAACTAAGTACAGCACCCAAGGTCCATTCCTAATTCCTACTGGTTTATCCCTATAGTGAAATCAAAGTAGGGAGTTATCAACTGTCCTGGGCTAGGAGATACATAATGTTGTTATCCTCAAGTTTTTCCCTGAACCTGGAATAGCCTCCTGGTTTCCTAAAAATGTACCCTGTTGCCTTGAATTTATCCCAATCCCTACTTTCTCCTAAAGACAGCCAGGTGCACATTTTCTTTTTATCATATTTGATAATTAGACTGTAAGGGGTGTCACCCAGGAATACATTTTCACGCTTCATTTCTACCTCTGGTGAAGTCACCAAAGTATCCCAGGAATTCATGTACTATTGTTCCTAGCTAGAAAATAAAATTCAATAAACTTGATTACATGCTTTTCACTTTTGACCAAAAGATAAAAAGGTGTTAGCCACTGGAGGCATAGCAATATAAAGCTACATAGTTTTTAATACACATACATTTATTTCTAAAGCAAAGTTTACAACTAAATTGAACAGCTGTTTTTACAAGTCTAACACTATTAGATCAATATAAAACTGGCTACTAACACATATCAAAGATGCTATCGTTTACTTGAAAACAAAAAAAAACCCTGTCTCTTTCTCAGAGTGTAATCTTGTTACTCTGAAATTTCTGGGCAGGTTTCAAAGGGTAACTAGGAAGGGGAGAAAAATATTCCTATCAAACCCTTTGGCTGTAGGAAAACGGCTACTTCTACCAAATCAAAGAGAGTTACACTTATTTCAAACCACAGGATTGGAGCCAAACTATGATCTACCAACTGGAGGATGCCAACTTCTTTAGTGGATTAACGTTTTTGTTTTTGTTTTTTTAAAAAAGGCAATAAAATAGGATGGGTCTGGGTCTCTAGGTACAGGCCATGTGAGTAGGAAAAATCTTCTTCAATGGACCAGACCAAGGCTAAACTGTTCAACTACCAGCGACGCCCACAGACACCCTCACCGCCAAAAAACACTTTCAGCCTTCAAGTATGTACCGCTGGCTATGCTCCAATTGCTGTGTTAAAAGCTTGAGTGAGGGGTCTAATTAGAAGGTGAAAAATAAGAGCAAAACGAATCTTTTACACTGCTTTTCACTCTGCGAACAACCCCCCTGGCAAACACTGGGCAGTTTAAACCTGTCCCGGGTTACATCAACAGCTTCTTCAGCCCAGGTCTCTAATCTGCCCCACAACAGATTCGATTCTAGGAAAAAAGGTGAGGGAAACGAGTGCCAGAAGTTCTGTAAACACTTCGAATCTTCAGTATATATAAATCCCTTCCACAGTAAGGAGGCAGACTTCGGGTCTTGAGCCCCAGAGGGAGCAATGTATGTTTCCCCTCCTATTTGGGAGCCGGGAGCCCGGCAGAGATACGGAAGCGATACGAGCCGTGAGCCGGGTCAGCGCGGCCGGGAGCGGGGGCCTCCGACCCTCCCCACCCGCACTTCGGCATGGCCGCCAGAGCCCGCTGCCCTCCCCGCCCTGCAGGGGCCCCGGACCCCACCAAGCGCGGGAAGCGAGGGAACCCAGGCGCTCTAGCGGGCTGTGCCTGCGGAGGCTGACCCGCTTGGTAAGGGCGGTGAGGTCTCGGCGCTCGGGGCGCCCCCGCCGAGCGCACCTGCAACGGGGCCGGCCAGGACCCCGCTAGGCCCCGTAGGCGGGCGCAGGGCCGCACTCTGAGTCTCGCGGGTTGCCCACCCGAAGTGGAGCTAGGTGCGCTCTGCGTGCGCCGTGCACCAAGCACTCCGGCCCGCCCAGCCCACGCAACCCCGTGGCGCCCCGCTGTCCTTGCTCCGGCTTCCAGAGGGGTGCGGTGGGCGCGCCTCACCTGTTTGCCCCGGTAGAAGAGGCGCTGGCACTCGGGCCGCACGTCGAACAGCGCCCACACCCGTTCGCGCAGCTCCTCAATTGTGGCTTTCCGAGACACGTCCTCAATGGTGCGCGTCTGGGAGCCGTCGATGGTGCGAACCTGGATCCACATCTCGGCGCCGGGAGAAGGGGCCGGCTTCGCTTTGTCTCCCCCTGCGCTCCGGGGGCCGCGCCCCGCCCGGCCCGCGCCGCTTCCCCGGCTGCTCTGGCTCTCCGCGGCTGGCGGGCGAGCGCGCGCACAAGCGAGGAAGACCGACCAGACGCCGGGCCCGACAGGCGGCGGCGAATACTAGACCGCGAGCCCACCTAAGAGAGCTGAGGAGGGAAGGAAACCGGAACCAGTCGGAAGCGCGGCTGCTTTCGCAGCCCCCGCCTCACAAATGGGAAACAGCCTTGTCTGCACCGCGCGGAGTGTTTACTTATAGAGCTCTAGCTCCCACATGGAGGTCACGGCGCCAACCCGGTTCTCGCGAGATCTACGCCGGGCTCCGCCTTAAAGAGGAAGCGACCAGGGAAGTGGCTATAGACAGGAGGCAACTAAAATGGGCGGGTGCGGGGAGGGCGGGGCGGAGGGGCGGGGCCGCCGAGAGCCGTTACTTGCGCCTCAGCGTGCACCTGGGCCCTGGGCACGCCCTCTAGTCTTCGGGTGTCTGGCGGTTACAAGGCCGCCCACATGGGTTGCACCCTTGGTCTCGGTTTCGCGACCCAGGGCGCGAGCGACTCCTCAGGCTTAGCCGATTCGGTTCTGTGGTCTCAAAAACACACCAAAGATGAGAAACTCTGACGTGCACTTGTATGATCATGAAAAGCGGTGTGCGTGCGCGCGGGCGCGGCCTAAATTTGTGAGAAAGCATGTAAGGAAATGAACCCGTTTCACCGCGCTCAGCCAGACACCGCCAGCCACGCGGCCTGGTGCGGCCGGCCACCCAGGAAAGCCCTTGGGGACCCTTCTGCTTCGCGAACTCGTTTCCCGCCGGCCCGAATGCTGCCTTCGCGCGGAAACCAGCTTCCTGGGGTTTCCCGCCGCTGGGCCGAGGTGGCGGCCTTAGGCCTGCAGGCTGCGGGGCCGGCTGGGATCGCCCTCTACGGGCCCGCTGCGCTCACAACCGGACCTCGGGCCACGGAGGCGTTGGTGCCGCCGCCCGGAGGGCCTCTCGCGGTTTCCGTTTGTGGACCTTCCGGGTTAGTGAGCATTTGGCCTAAGGGGTTGCGGGGTCATGCAAAACGCTTTTAAAGGATGCAAAATTACACACCTCGGAAAAGGACTTCTAGAGAGCCTACCAGGAATAAATTCTCCGAAATAGGCCCAAGCAGGGTTACCTAACACACCTAACAGTGGGCTTATTTCAAATAAGAAGGGAGAGAGCATATGAAGGTAGAAAAAACTAAATATATAAGCTTTGGACTTAATATTGGCCAAAATCCATAACGTGACTATTCAGGCTGGTGGAAATTATTACCCTAAAGGTAGAGCAGCATTTTTGTAATAACCACTTAAAATAACTGCAAGTACAGAGAAGTCCAGTAGTATGATAAAAAAAAAGATGGCCCAACACGGGAAGGACAGAAAAAAATGGAATACAGATACACACTTCGGTCTCTACTCTTGTTGAAAATTTTACATTCACTGTATCCTCTAAATATAATTCATCTTGTCTGCTCCTGATTTAAGTAAAGCAAATACTGAGTATTCATTACATGTGTAAATATTAAGTATGCTTATAAACTGCCCCAATAAGAGATAACTAGTTGCTATTATAGGATATGCTATGCCATTGCGGAGGCATATTAAGATTTTTTTTTTAATTCTTTGCTCACAAAGAATTTACAATCCAATTCAGATAAGATTTAGAAAAAAATTAAAGAGTAATTTAATACTAAATAGTGTGTTATTGGTTAAAACAACAATTAGAGATGAGTGAAGGGGGACTAGAATGATCTGTGAGCTTAAAGATAGGGGTACAACTTGACCTGAGTTAACTGGTATATTGTAATGAAGGCAGCATTTAAGTGTTCAGTTTGCGGATTGAGATAGACCTGAATTGTAAACCCAGTTTTGCTGTTTTCTTAAAATGTGATCTTGGACAAATTACTTACTTCAATTTCCTCAATGTAAAATGGTGCTTATAACATCTAATGAGTGTAGAGTGTTTAGCATAGTGCCTATCCCTTGCTGCTACACAATAAATTATTTTTGTGCTATTATTATGGAGAGGATTTAGTTAAGTACAGAATGCCCAAAGAGGAGAGAGTGCTTAAGCAAAGACAGGAGGTATGCATTTTTACAGGTCAGAAGAGATTGCATATAAGAGAAAGGTTGACTAAATGGAGAAGAACACAGTGTGAATATTAGCATTCAAAGCAGTAGATTTTGTGGGCCCCAGGGAGAAACTAAGGTTTTTAAAGGAGTCCACTGTTGTGATTAAATATGCCTTTGGAAAGACAGAAGAAGGAATGTGGAAGGATGCCTTAGGGAAAAACTAAGGGACAAGGAGAGGAGGGGGAGATGCTGTCAGAAAGCTTATTGAAGAGGCAATTGTGTCAGTTTTGGTGAAATTTGTGGCAGTGGGTGAGAGAAGAAAGGGTAGCTTCTAGAATATTCTAGAAAATAAAGCCTATCAGACTTGTAGAATGTGTGGATATGAGTAATGAGGAAAATGGAATGCTAAGAATAATTCCCAAGTTTCCAGTTTGGGAGACTTAAATGATGGTTTTGGTAGATGGTGATGCTCTTAACTAGAAGAGGAAGCAAATTGGGAAAATTCAGTGAGTTCCCTTTGCACTGTGTAGCATTTGAAATGCATCCAAAATATACCTAGATGGAGCTATCTAAGTGACAGTTGGAAATGCAGGTCTAAAGTTTTGCCGGGAAGTAGAAAAGTTCTGAAAGAGGAACTAGTCAAGATCTCCTGTACTCATTCCCATAAGACAATTTGTCCTTCTTAATGTGGTGGGTCTTCCATGGAGAACCCTTGGTGGTGGTGGGGGGCGATGGAGGGAAACTACTGTCAAAATTGGGTATCTACTGGGACAGTATAGGATTTGTGTTAATCTAGTCAGCGTAGATCCCAAATGATTGACAGGACAGGGCTTAGAGCTGTGAGACTCAGAAAAGATAAATTTGTCCTGTGCAGACCAAATTAATTACATCTGGAAACGTGAGCTTTTGTGAATAGTATGTTACTTAGGCTATAAATAACTGCAAAGACTGATTTTATATGTAACAAAATACATCTTTCTGTGTTTCTCCACATAGTGCATGTTGTAACTAAGGTTTTCTCTTCCCCTGCAATGCTGTTGTCTGCTTAGGAAGCTGCCGGGTTTTAAAAACAAGATAAAAGTTCTCTGACAAAAACCATCATATCAGAGTTCTGACATACCATGCCTTATTACCAGATGTGTAACTGAAACAACTTGGATGGGAGCAAGGAAAGAAAAGAGGAATTATTTACATGGATGAGAAGCAAATGCTAAAGTTTATGCCATCTGTCATGATTCAGTATTCGTTCAGGTTAAAAGAGGCAAAACAGAAAGATAAAAGATTGATCGTAGAACTAATTATTCTAGAATCTTATCACCCCTCACAATATCTCATTTTCTCAACTAATGTCTCAAAGTTAACACACACACACACATATGTAAAGTGAATTTCAATCTGGTCTCTAAAGTTCTGATTACCAACTTTTCATCCGCACATCTTTGATGATTACCTTCCTTTCTCTCCTCCAGGGCCACTCTCTACCAGCTGGCTGTCCTGGAGTTCAAGGGCAGAGAGTACATCAATGGGGTCAGTGCTCTCAGGCTTCCAACTGAGTTTGGCCAGTGGGGAGGAAGCACAGACAGGAAACTGCAGGATGGGAAGAGAGGGAGGTCAGTATATTTATTCCCCTGGCTTTCTTCCTGAAAGGTCACCTCGCCTTCTTGGGAAGTCACTACTCCTCTAAAACTGACCTGCTCTGCATGACTCACTTTTCCATGTTCTGGTAACCTCTCCCTTCTTTTCTTTTCTTTTTTTTTTTAATTTACTTTTGGCTGTGTTAGGTCTTCGTTGCTGCATGTGGGCTTTCTCTAGTTGCAGAGAGCGGGGGTACTCTTCGTTGCGGTGTGTGGGCTTCTCATTGTGTTGGCTTCTCTTGTTGCAGAGCGTGGGCTCTACGTGCACGGGCTTCAGTAGTTGCATCACGTGGGCTCAGTAGTTGTGGCTCGTGGGCTCTAGAGCACAGGCTCAGTAGTTGTGGTACATGGGCTTAGGTGCTCTGCAGTAAGTGGGATCTTCCCGGACTAGGGCTCGAACCCGTGTCCTCTGCATTGGCAGGCGGATTCTCAACCACTGCACCACCAGGGAAGCCCCCTTCTTTTATTTGTTTGGGTCTAGGGATTGTAACATTTTTACAGTGCTAGATTCGTACATATTCCTTCAGTTCCCTATACCTTGGCTCACAGCCTCTTTTTTTCCCCCTTTTTTCTTTCAATTGAAGTACAGTTGATGTAAAATATTATATAAGTTTCAGGTATACAACATAGTGATTCACAATTTTTAAAGGTTCTATTCCATTCATAGTTATTATAAAGTGTTGGCTATATTCCCTGTGCTGTACAATATAATCTTGTAGCTTATTTATTTTATACATAGTAGTTTGTACCTCTTAATCCCCTACCCCTATTTTGTCCCTCCTCCCTACCCTCTCCCCAGTGGTAACCACTAGTTTGTTCTCTATATCTGTGAGTCTGTTACTTTTTTGTTATATTCACTAGTTTGTTTTATTTTTTAGATTCCACATATAAGTGATATCATACAGTATTTGTCTTTCTCTGTCTGACTTATTTCACTTAGCATAATACCCTCCAAGTTCCTCCATGTTGTTGCAAATGGCAAAATTTCATTCTTTTTTATGGCTGAGTAATATTCCCATGTGTGTATATGTGTGTGTGTGTGTGTGTGTGTGTGAGTGTGTATTTATATCTCACATCTTCTTTATCCATTTATCTGTTGATGGACATTTAGATTGCTTCCATATTTTGGCAATTGTAAATAATGTTGCTATGAACATTGTTGGGGTGCATGTATCTTTTTGAATTAGTGGGTTTTTTTTAATACACAGGAGTGGAATTGCTGGGTCATATGATAGTTGTATTTTTAGTTTTTTGAGAAACCTTCATACAGTTTTCCACAGGCCCACACTCTTTTAATTGGTCCCTTGTGGGGAAAAACAAAACATTAAAAGTCCCTTAACTGGAGGTTTTCTATTATAGTTTCTAATGCTATTTCTAAAAGAACTACATGTTACAAGAAGTGAACTAGAATTTCCACTGACTAAAAAGCGCTTCATATCGTGATTCTTTACTTAAACTAGCCATATTTTAAAGGGTGTTCTCTTTTTAATAGAATCACAGATTTTTATTGTGGAAATCTACTTCATAGATTATTCCTGTCTAAGCTCTTTAACAAAGGAGAAAATGATTTGGACAAGGACATGTAATCAATGAGTGACAGGATTAGAGCTTAAATTTCCAATATCTTTCCTCTTTAGCCAGTGTTCTTTACCCTTCAGCTATCTGTCTTTTATTTCTCTGGAGGCCTCCCCATTCATTTTGTCCAGAGAATAATCCTCATCCTTCTTGCAGTGAGTGCTCTGGCTCTTTGGAATACCTGATGGTTCAAATAGGAGTGGGGATCTGGGATTCTCATTAAACACCTGCAGTTTATTCCTGTTTTCAGTCACATGCCTTCTGAGATTGGTCCTTCTTATTGTTCAACCTTTCTGAGGGTTTTCGGATCAATTTTGCTCAGATTTCTCCACTGAAGGCTGTTAGGGTTTAACTTCCTGATGATGGGGTCAATTTAGTGTTCAACTTCCATTTACAACTTGCTCTGCAAAACAGATTTTAGAGGTTTAAAATAACAGTCATTTTACTGTCTCTAAGTTTCTGTGGGACAGGAATTCTGAAATGGCTTAGTTGGAAAGCTGGAGCTCTGGATCAGAATATGTCATGCTGTTGCAGTCAGATGCAGTTAGAAGTGGAAGAATGGGGACTAGAACAGTAGGGAACTAGCTAGGCATCTCTCCGTAAGAAGTCTCAGGACTTCTCCATGTGGCCTGTCTCTTTGGGCTGGATTGGACTTTCTTACAGCATGGCTGCCTCAAAGCAGTCAGGCTGCTTACATGGTAGTTGAAGATTTTAACAGTGAGAATTCCAGTGAGCAAAGTGTAAGCTGTATCACTTGTTATTGCCTAGTTTGAAAGTCACATGATGTCACTTTTACCATATTCCTTTGACCAGAACATTCACAAAAGCCCACTCAGTTTCAGGGGGAGGGGGTAGAGACCCCGCCTCTAGATGGGAGTGGTGTCAAAGCCACATTGTAAGAGTATATGGGATGGAAGATGTTGCAGCCATCTGGGGGCAGTAGAATCTGCAACATAACTCCTCCATCTAATTTTTCTTTTTTTTTTTTTGTACAACCAAGAGTTTTCAAGTTATGAAATGCATCAGTCATACAAAAAAAGGTATAGAGAATAATATAATAGACACTTGTATTCACCACCTTGCTTTAGAAATAAAACATTTCAAATTGTTAAAACCCCTCTCTGTTTACATTCCTCTTTCTCTCCCTTTTCCAAAGAGATAAACATTGTCTTATTTATTATTGTCATGCCTGTCTTTATACTTTTAATACATGTATCTCTAAACAATAGTAAATTTGGGGTCTTTTTAAGCTTTATATAACATGATTCTTTATAACATTGAAACTTACTTTTTAAACTCAGTATTATTTTTCTGACACTTACTCATGTTGATATATAGCTCTAGTACAAAGTTTCTTAAAGCCTCAGATGGTAAATATGTTAGATTTTTGTGGGCAGACAATTTCTGTTGCAACTAGTTATTCTGCAGTTGTAGTACAAAAGCAGCTCTACTCAATATGTAAATGAATGGCGTACCTGTGTTCTGATAAAACTTTATTTATAAAAATAGATGGCAGAGTACAGAATTTGGCCTATGGGCCATAGTTTGCTGACCCCAGCTCTAATATAAAATTTATGACACTTTAGATATATTGTGTTCCCTGAAAGTTATTTTAGGTTATAACCCATCCCAAACCCCATCCTTATCATGCTTCTCTGCATTAAGAAGAAATTTTAGCAACACTGAATAAAACTGACAGATTTACTAAATTTTGATTTATGAAAAGCCTCACTGGACTCCACTTTTCATCTTTTATTCTTGAGGGTAAAGGTCAGTAAACACCTACCTTTAGACCCCTCTAGCCACCCTCTTTCGAACTCAGACTGGCTCTTTCCTACCATGCCTTCTCTGCCTAGAAAATTTTAATTAATATGTTAAGATCTCCTGCGAATGCCACTTCCTCGAGGATACCTTTCCTGATAGCTCCCAGCTGAAGGAAAGACTTCCTCTGTATTCCCATACTTAGTTCATATGTCTAACATCTAACTCAGAGCTGTAATTATTTGTTTGCATGATTGTCTTCATCATTAAAATTTTGATTGCCTAGGGAACAGAGACTTACTCTATTAGTCTTTGTTTCCAACACAAACAGTGCTTGGTACCTAGATATACTTAACAAGTGGCTGTTGAAGGATGGAAGGGAGGGAGGGAGGAACTAGTATTCAGGTGTCTACTTGGAAGAAGAAACAAGTCTGCATAATATGCAGGGCCTCTAAAGGCAAAGACACTTCTCTTCATCGTTCTATCCCACCTCACCTGAGATCATTTCTTCATGCCCTCCCACTTCCTCTTTGCAGGGAGGCAGATAAATCATGTCTTCTTTTATACAGATAGTTATAATTTCTGCATAGAAAAAACTTTGCTGTACATTTTCTTATGATCTAAATTCCTAGGTTCTAAGGTATTGAGCCCCTCAAAACTATTACTATTTATGAAGAAGGACAAGAAAATTGAGATAAAAAATAGATATTTTTCCTAGACTATTTTAGAGGAAAAAATAGTTTCAATCTCACTAATATAATATTTAGTTTGCTGTAAGGATTATTGCCTGTGAAGGAGAAAGGTTACTGACATTAAAATACTTTCTATAGAAAGGTATGCCCCCCTCCTCATTTTCCAGTTAAAAACACATGTTGACATTATTTTGCAGATTTACATGAGTGAGAAATACTGTATAACATCGATATCCATTTAGTAATTAGTTTGTTTAATGCAGATTTAATGAAATTATGTAGCATGACGGAAAGAACATGGGCTCTAGAATTAGATAGACCTGAATTTGAATCTGGATTCTTCTCATTACCAGCATTGTGGCATTGGGCGACTTATTTAATTTTCTGAGCTTTGATTTCTGTACCTGAAAAGGGTATAATAATACCTCTCATAGTGCCACAAGAACCAAATGAGACAAAGTTTTATTGCATAGGCACTCAATAATGGTTACTTTCCTCTGTTTTTGTCACAACATCTGAGCGCATTCAGTCAATAGAATTTATTCTGGTTTTCAAATGATCTTGTTAGTGATTTGAGATAATAAAGAATTTGGGATGGGAAGCATTGGTGTTATTTTAAAAAGCATTTTATGGCTTTGGATTTATGAGCCTGAGGGAACTCTTTCCAATAGGGGTCCTGTCAGCTCAAGATGGAGATAAATTATGAAGTGCTAACTTCTGCTTGGCAAATTTACATGTAGCTAAATTAATTTGGTGTTTTATTAGTTCAAAAAGCAAATCATGTTTGTGAGGCCCTTGAAGCAGATTTCGATCCTCTTTTGATATCCCAGAGGATTTCCAAAACTGAAAAAAGATCTACTGTCTGCCTTCTCTCTGCTCACTCCCAGACCCCAAATTAAAAACCTAAAATATAACTTTGTAAAGCCAAAAAAAATTACAACACAATTGCGAGAAATATTTACAAAAATACAGTCCCATTTTCTCATTTTCTCCCTGGTACCTAAAATGTTATTTATACAGTGTGAATAAACCAGGTACATCTAATGCACTCCTTCCAAAACTGTACTATTAAAATTACATTTTATAAGGTTTCCATACAGTGAAGAAATTTTATTATCCCTTCTAGGTTGTTGAAAGAGAATTTTTCTAGAATATTTAGCCTACATATTTTCTTTTACAAAATTACACAATTTTTTATCATAAGCATTAATATAATTTATAGACTACAAAGAATTTTAACAAAAGACTATATTAGACTGGGAGTTAGAAGGACCTGCTTTGGGCAGATCATAGCTTTTCTTGGCTATCAATTTACTATCTGTAAATTGAGCTGAGCAGGAAAGGTAGTATTGGGTCAGTGTAAGCTTCTCGCTCTTAGCTGGTGATGCAGTGGTTGAGAGCATCAGCTTTGGAGTCAGCTTTGGAGTAAACTATGTGAGGCAAACATCAATTTCCTCAACTGTAATTGATTAGGTACCTAGTAGATTTGTGGTAAGAATAAATGAGATATCACATGTAAGTACTTAACGTACCATTCAGTGAATGTTGACTACCACTATCAGCAGCAGCTGTTGGCAGGACTCAGAAGCAATTTAAATGTGAATTTCTCCTAATAATAATAAAGAATTCCTTCTCCATCAAGTACTTGAGATATACTTCTTGTATTTGTTAGGTTTTGCTGCCTAACAAACCATCTCAAAACTTAGAGGCTTAAAACAACAGCCATTTATTTAACTCATTATTCTATGTGGTAACAATCTGGTCTAGGCCCAACTGAATAATTCTTCTTTCAAATGATGGCTTGCTGGATCTAGAATGGCCTTACCTGAGATGATCTGTCACTGCACCATATAGGTCTAGCCTGGGCTTGTTCGCATGGTGGATGTGCAGGGTTCTACAAGAGCCAGTATAAGCCAACAAGGCCTCTTGAGGCCTAGACTTGGAATTGGCACAGGGTCAATTCACCAGGTTTTATTGACCAAAGCAAGTCATAAAACCAGCCAAAACTCAAGGAGAGGGAAAATTGACTCCTCTTCTTCAAAGGAGGAGCTGCAAAGATTCATTGCAAAGGGATAGAGAGGGAAATAATTATGGCCATTTTTGTAATTAATCTAAAACATCACTCCTACCAGTCCTAGTCATAATAGATCACCGTTGATAATCTTTTATGGCTTTAGTAACTTTGTTACTCTACTTCTCACAATCTTCCAATATTTCAGTCTACCACAGATTATTGCTGTAAGTGTGCTTCATATGTGTTCTGGTAGAGGCTGAATGTTTTTGGCACATGACCAGTTGATGCTGGTAAACTTTGATCTACCTGAAATTTGTGATCCAGTATCATTTTATCTAATCCCTGATAAGGCAAAATTATATTTAATAATTTCTTGAGTGACCCTGCAGAATATATCATGATACAATCTGAAAGACATTAGAAATTATTGTTTTTTTGGTTTTTACCCATAAAAATAAAAGTTGTTTCTAAGAATATCACAACAATATTTAGTTTCTTAAAACTTATCACAAGTCTTGGTAGAATGGACTCAAGATAAAAAGACTGAAAATATTGAGTGTTAGCAAGAATATAGAGCAGCTGGACTTTTGTACATTGCTGGTGAGAGTGCAAATTGATTAAACCAAATTTGAAACCTGGGCATAGAAATTAGTGTGTATGTTCAACAAAATGTGTACAAGAATGTCACAGTAGCTTTAGTTATAATAGCTCCAAATTGTAAATTGCCTAAAAGTCTATAAATAGGAGAATGGATGAACAAATTGTAGTGTATACATACAATAGAATACTGTACAGCAATAAAAAAAGAATGAACTACTAATATAGCCACAATATGAATGAATCACAAAATTATTGATTAAATTAAGCCAGGCACAAAAAGCACATACTATATGATTCCCTTTATATAAAGTTCAAGAAGATGCAAATTTAATCCGTACTTTTAGAAGTCAAACCTCTGGGGAGTAAAGGAATTGCTGGTGTTGACTGGGAAGAGTACAAGCAAAACTTCTGGGTGATGATAATATTCTATATTTTGACGTGGGTAGGGGCCACAGCAGGGTTTAGATATGTAAAAATTTAGTGAACTATACACTTACGATGTATTCACTTTACCATATGTGTATTGTAATATATATACACATAATTATATAGATGTCCTTCTTAGAAAAAGTGGATTTTAAAATTCTATCTGTTGGTGGCATAAATGAAAATGTAAATCTTACCCCTGGCCTCAGGTTGATCTGTATAGAGAAATTAAAAAGCTTTCTGCTCTTCTTCCTCCTCTTTCAGAGATTAATTAGGGAGAAAGCCCAGTATGAGAATTTGATCTGGTGAAAAGTAAAGAAAAGCCAAATTTAAAAGCTTTTTAAAAACACACACACACACAGGGCTTCCCTGGTGGTGCAGTGGATAAGAATCCGCCTGCCAATGCGGGGGACACGGGTTCAAGCCCTGGTCCGGGAAGATCCCACATGCTGCAGAGCAACTAAGGCCATGCGCCACAACTACTGAGCCTGTGCTCTAGAGCCCATGAGCCACAACTACTGAAGTCCGTGCGCCTAGAGCCCATGCTCAGAAACAAGATAAACCACTGCAATGAGAAGCCCGCACACTGTAATGAAGAGTAGCCCCCACTCACCACAATTAGAGAAGGCCCGCGCACAGCAATGAAGACCCAACACAGCCAAAAATAAATAAATTAATTAATTAATAAAAACCCAAAAACAAACACACACACACACACACACACAAATAAAATCTTAAGTGTTCTATAGGTTCCTGACTTAAGAATATTGATAAGCGATTGGTTGTTCTGTTTTTTGGGAAAAGTATGGTACATACACACATGTATGTGAATATATATGCATGTGTGTGACCGTGTGTGCATATGCTCTGTGCACACATGTGGTGCACCTATGTGTGCACATGAATGTGTATGTGTGTGCATGTGTGTTTTCTACTAGATTCCCATAGGAGGAGTGAGGAGGCATAATTGTCCTCTAAAATAGCAACGTTTTCATGAAAAGGTGTATGCTTTGAGTCCCAAAATTCTGCTGAAGATTTCCGAGGACTATTATCCTAGATATAACAATGCAGATTTGGGGAAACGTTCAGCTTCAGATGAATTGCTCTAGGTGGAGATGGGATACAAGGCACAGAGCTTACGAGTAGTATGTTACTCCTGTGTTAGGGACTAGAATATTTCTAAAGTAGGGTTAGCACCACACTGTGAAGGGAAAAGGAGGGTAAAAGTGAACTATGAAGGAGGGTAGTGGAAGCAAGTCTAGGAACTAAGGTGCTGGTCCAAGGGGACCTTTATTTCTGTTCATATAGCATCCAGTTCTATGTTTTTTCCTATATTGTAATACACTCTGTCTTTCCCACAATTTTTCAGAAAAGCATAGTACCCATCCTGCAGCCTTATGTTAGTGGTGTTTTGGGGACAGTGGGGAGGGAATTAAGAGACAAGGCAGTAAACAGGAGAGCAGCCTTACCACCTCACCTCTCCATGGGGCCAATGTAACTGGAGAGGGAGGATGGTGATCCTAGAATTCACAAGGCCACCAGTAGTGAAGTGAACCAAACCTCACTGTGGAGGTGGTGGTTAGAAGTTATGTGACCACAGAGAAGCTGCTATAGCATGGACAAATGCAGGAGGGGATGAGAGACCACCTGAGGTGAGGCTGCAGTGGGAAAGGTGGGGGAGAGTGAGCAGACGCTTGGTTCACAGTGTGGTGTAGGATCTTTGATAAAGTGACTGGAATGACATGTGAATGAGAAGATAGGAAAGAATGCGAGCTATTGGATTATTTTTTTCATGTGTTGAAATATCCCATGCATATAATTTTAAAAAGTGAAAATTAAGAGCCAAAATGCATTTGCATTTAGCTTCCTGATATCATGAAATTATGGCGACAAATTGAAGCAAGGTACAAATTTTTTAAAGTAGGGTTATACTCAAAATATATTCCTTGAGGATTTCAATTATTCTGAATTATTCATAGATCGGTGGGGAAAAAAAATAATGGATTAGAAATGAATGTGGTTGAAATTGGTGCATATCTCTAGCAACTTTATCCAAAGTCAGCATATATGCTAAATGAATTATAATTGTCAAAAAGGTCAAAAGAAACTCAAGGAGAGTGAATGTAGTTGAGACAGGGTCATGGCCTTGTCAGATTTTGGATTCAGGAACTTTAGCAAAGCAACTCTTAAAATATTGCTTGAGGGTTTTTATATGTCCTCTAGTTTGGGAACCTAAGTAGAAATAGAACAGGTGCCCTGAATGTCTCCTTTGAAGCAGGAAGTCTAATCAGGGCAATAAGAGAGGTAGTAGTGGTGCACAGAGGAAGTATGATTTACCTGTATCTTTTCTGGGCTGAGTCCCAATACATATATGGTGATTAAGTTGGTAACTCTGAATGTGGCTCAGTTTTGGAACAATCAGTTCAACCATGATGTAGTCATTTTTTTAAAATAAATAAATTTATTTATTTACTTTTGGTTGCATTGGGTCTTCGTTGCTGTGCACAGGCTTTCTCTAGTTGCGGCAAGCAGGGGCTACTCTTCGTTGTAGCGCGCGGGCTTCTCACTGTGGTGGCTTCTCATTGTGGAGCACAGGCTCTGGGCGCACAGGCTTCAGTAGTTGTGGTGCGCAGGCTCAGTAGTTGTGACTTGGGGGCTTAGTTGCTCGGTGGCATGTGGGATCTTCCTGGACCATGGCTCGAACCCATATCCCCTGCACTGGCAGGTGGATTCTTAACTACTGTGCCACTAGGGAAGTCCATGATGTAGTCCTTAAAACATGGTCATTCTATTTGCTATTGTGTGTAGAACCAGTTTATTATTTTTCTGTTACACTGTTTGGAAGATTCCTGTGGTTTGTTTTTTTTTAAAATTATCATTTGTAGGCATTTATCTGTGGCTTAAAAATACTTGGTGATTTAAATGCCTCAGATGTTGTATTAGTTTGCTAGGGTTGCCATAAGAAAATACCACAAACTTGGGTGGCTTAAACAGATGAAATTTATTTTCTCACAGTTAGGAGATGGAAGTCCAAGATCAAGGTATCCATAGGTTTGGTTTCTCCTAAGCCTCTCTCCTTGGCTTTCAGATAGCTGTCTTCTCACTGTGTGTTCATATGGTCTTTTTTCTGTGTTGGTGCACCCCTGGTGTTTCCTCCTCTTCTTATAATGATATCATGTTGGATTAGAATCTTACCCTTATGACCTATTTAACCTTAGTTACCTCTTTAAAGGCTTTATCTCCAAATACAGTCACATTGGGGATTAGGACTTCAACATATAAATTCTGGGGGAGGGGGACACAATTCAGTCTATGGGATAATGCTACACCCATGAACTTAAAATTGTCTTACTATTCACTTTCCTTTTAGGATTACAATTTATTACTAATTACAAATAGCAAAATACCTTAAGTAAAGGATGAAATGCTATTAAAAAAAACCCAGAACTAATTTAGGAATTTAAATTTTACTTCAGCCAGGTAGAACCTCAGATTGCTAAGAGTTGAATGAATTATAGCCACATGTTGAATATTAATCTTAGAAAATGCAATTATCTAAAATGTTAGTAAGCTCACTGGCAAATAGATAAGAAAAAATAACTGCATAGAAAAAAACGCTGTGAGAAAGAATACAATGATCTGATCTTTTTTACTTTGCAAAAAAAAGAAAAAAAAACTAGATGAGATTATCTTCAGAGCTCTTTTTCCTTTTAGTAGATCAGATAAATCCTAAAATAGCTTAAGTAAAGAATTTTGCTTTCTAAAGCTAGATAGTTAGGATGAAATGTTTTCCTTAAAAAACAAAGAACTCAATAATTCAAATTAATAGTTTCTAAAAATAAGTAGTGAGAAAAGAGTTTTGTATACAAAACCAAAAGAGACAGAATCTATATGTATGTTTTATCTTAAGAACAGATATTGGTTTTAGAAAAAAAAGAGTGTACTGAGACAAACTGTTTTGAAAAATAATTGTTCTGATTTGGCTTTCCTGATGTGTGAATGCAAGAGAAGAAGCCTGTGGTTGCTTGGCTGGTTTGTCTGCAAATCTGGAGTGGCTCTTGTATGCTGGCAAGTTTTGGTGTGCTTGTTCTCAGAAATTCTCCCTATTCTGAAAATCCAAACCTTTCATTAGGGTTTAAAATATTATATCATGATCACATAAAGTTATAGATATAAAAGATATTTTTAATTTACTTTTCAAAATTCAAGTTAGAAAAATTTACAATCTGTTCCTTTTCTCCAGCAACTATAACTACAGATAATGTCTACTGCAAATATCTTAATTTTGTTGAAAATCCAGGTAAGATATTTTTGTTATTGCTGCTCAACGATGTTTTCTGGGACAAAGGAAATGTTTATATACCTGTATGCCTCACTTTAATCGTTTCTAGAATGGTTTATGAAAATCAAAAGAGAAAGTCATTCCATTTTCATTTTTTCCCACTCTGACACTGGTAAATAAATGCACTTCAAAAGTCTATGAAGCAATAATAGGGCTTCCCTGGTGGCGCAGTGGTTGAGAGTCTGCCTGCCGATGCAGAGGACACAGGTTCGTGCCCCAGTCTGGGAAGATCCCACAGGCCGCAGAGCAGCTGGGCCCGTGAGCCATGGCTGCTGAGCCTGCGCGTCTGGAGCCTGTGCTCCGCAACGGGAGAGGCCACAACAGTGAGAGGCCTGCGTACCACAAAAAAAAAAAAAAAAAGTCTATGAAGCAATAATAAAAGTCTATTGCAGGGAGTAACATGATATATTCAAAGTCCTGAAAACGGAAAACCTGCAACCTAACATACTCTACCCCAAAAGATTATCGTTTAGAATAGAAGGAGAGATAAAGAATTTCTCAGACAAGAAAAAAACTAAAAGAATTCAGCAATACTAAACCTACCATAACAGAAATATTGAAGGGTCTTCGCAAAATAGAAAACAAGCAAGAATCTATAGGAAAGGGAAAATCATAATAGGAAAGACACATATATAAGAGGATTGAGGATCACTTAAATAAGCCAGTGCATAGATTAAAATACAATAAAAATAAGTCATAAAAGCAATTATAACTACAACTAACAGTGAAAGGATAAGCATGAAGTTATAAAATATGGCACCAAAATCACAAAGTGTGGGGAAGGGGAGTATAAAAGTGAAGATCTTTTAGAATGTGTTTGAGCTCAAATGGCTATCAGTTTAAAGCAAGTAGATATAGTTATGGGTCACAACATACTTGAACTCCATGGTAACCACAAATCAAAAATATGCAATAGATTCACAAAAACCAAAAATAAAGAAACTCAAGCATACTACAAAAGAAACCCATAAAACCACAAAAGGAAAAACAAAAAGGAGAAATGAGCAAAGAAGAACTATAAAACAAGGATTAAAATGGCAATAAGAACATACCTATCAATAATTAATTTAAATGTCAATGAACTAAATGCTCCAATCAAAAGACATAGAATGGCAGATTGGATTAAAAAAAAAAACCAAGAACCTATAATATACTGCCTACAAGAGACTCACTTCAGTGTGAAAGACACACACAAACTGAAAGTGAGGGGATGGAAGAAGATTTTTTCATGCAAATAGAAATGATAAGAAAGCAGGAGTAGCAATACTCATATCAGACAAAATAGACTTTAAAACAAAGGCCATAAAGGAAGACAAAGAAGGGCATTATATAATGATAAAGGGATCAATATAAGAAGAGAATATTACAGTTGTTAACATATATGCACTCAATATAGGTGCACCTAAATCTATAAAATACCAACAAACATAAAGGGAGAAATTGACAATAACACAACAATAGTAGGAGACTTTAATACCCCACTGACATCAATGAACAAATCATGCAGACAGAAATTCAATAGGCAACAGAGGTCCTGGACTTCCCTGGTGGCACAGTGTTAAGAATCTGCCTGCCAATGCAGGGGATATGGGTTCAACCCATGGTCTGGGAAGATCCCAAATGCCACAGAGCAACTAAGCCCGTGCACCACAAATACTGAACCTGCACTCTAGAGCCCGCAAACCACAACTACTGAGTCCACATGCTGCAACTACTGCAGCCCACGCGCCTAGAGCCCATGCTCCACAACAAGAGAAGCCATCGAAATGAGAAGCCCACGCACCGCAATGAAGAGTAGCCCCTGCTTGCCGCAACTAGAGAAAGCCAGTGCACTGCAATGAAGACCCAACGCAGCCATAAATAAATAAATAAATAAATGAAAAAAAGAAAACAGAGGTCCTAAATGACCCAATAGACAAGTTACATGATATTGATATCTACAGGACACTACATCCTCCTCCCCCCCCCCAAAAAAAACAAAGCAGAATACACGTTCTTTTCAAGTGTGCATGGAACATTCTCTAGGATAGATCACATACTAGATCACAAAACAAGCCTCAACAAATTTAAAGGATAGAAATTGTTTCAAGCATTTTTTTCTGATCACAGTTGTATGAAACTAGAAATCAACCACAGAAAGAAAAACAGGAAAAGAATGAACACATGGAGGCTAAACAACATGCTACTAAAAAAAACAATGGGTCAATAGTGAAATCAAAGAAGAAATGAGAAAATAGCTCATGACAAATGAAAAATGAAAACCCAATCTTACCAGATCTATGGGATGAAGCAAAAGCAGTTCTAAGAGGGAAGTTCATAGTGATACAGGTCTTCCTCAAGAAACAAGAAAAATCTCAAATAAACAACCTAAACTACCACCTAAAAGAATTAGAAATAGAAGAACAAACAAAACCCAAAGTCAGCAGAAGGAAGGAAATAAAAACATCAGTGAGAAAATAAATTAAATAGAGATTAAAAAACAATAGAAAAGATCAGTAAAACTAAGAGCTGGTTTTTGAAAAGATAAATAAAATCGACAAACCTCTAGCCAGGCTCACCAAGAGAGAGGACCCAAATAAACAAAATAAGAAATGAAAGAGGAGGAATAACAACTGATACCACAGAAATACAAAAAAATCAAAGGATAATACTATGAGCAGTTATATGCCAACAAATTGGGCAACCTAGAACAAATGGACAAGTTTCTAGAAACATACAGCCTGCTAAAACTGAGTCAAGAAGAAACAGATAATTTGAACAGACTGATCACTAGAGGTGAAATAGAATCTGTAATTAACAACAACAACAAAAAGACAAAAAACTCCCTGCAAACAAAACTTCAGGACCGAATGGCTTCACTGGAGAATTCTATGAAACATACAAAGAAGAACTTATACCTATCCTTCTCAAACTATTCCAAAAGACTGAAGAGGAGGAAACAGTCCCAAATTCCTTCTATGAAGCCACCATCACCCTGATACCAAAACCAGACAACGATACTATAAAAAAGAAAATTACAGGCCAATATCTTTGGTGAATATAGATGCAAAAATTCTTAACAAAATATTAGCAAACAAAATCCAACAATACAAAAAAGGATCACACACCATGATCAAGTCAGAGTCATTCCAGGGTCACAAGGGTGGTTCAACATATGCAAACGAATCAATGTGATACAGCACATTAACAGAAGGAAAGACAAAATCACATGATCATTTCAATAGATGCAGAAAAAGCCTTTGACAAAATTCAACATACACTCATGATAAAAACTCTCACCTAAGTGGGCACAGAGGGAACATATCTCAATATAATAAAAGCCATTTATGACAAACTCATAGCCAACATAATACTCAGTGGTGAAAAGCTGAAAGCCTTACTGCTAAATTCAGGAACAAGCAAGGATGCCCATACTCACCAGTTCTTTCCAACACAGTATTAGAAGCCCTAGCCACAGCAATCAGACAAGAAAAAGAAATAAGAGGTATCCAAATTGGAAGGGAAGAGGTAATTGTCACTATTTGTAGATGACATGACACTCTATATAGAGAACCCTAAAGTCTCCATGCAAAAAGTATTAGAACTAATAAATGAATTCAACAAGGTAGCAGGATACAAGATTAAAATGCAGAAATTTGTTACATTTCTTTATGCTAATAATGAAATATCAGAAAGAGAAAGTTTTAAAAATTCCCATTTAAAGTCACATCAAAAAAATACCTAGGAATAATCTTAACCTAGGAGATGAAAGACCTATATACTGACAACTATGAAACATTGATAAAGAAAATTGAAGATGATTGAGAGAAATGGAAAGATATCCCATGCTCTTGGATTGGAAGAATTAATATTGTTGAAATGGCCATACTACCCAAAGCACTCTACAGATTTAATACAATCCCTATCAAAATACTCATGACATCTTTCACAGAACTAGAAGAAATAATCCTAAAATTTATATGGAACCACAAAAGGCTCAGAATTGCCAAAGCAATCCTGAGGAAAAAGAACAAAGCTGGAGGCATAATCCTTCCCTAGACATGTAGATGAATGGAATAGAATAGAGAGTCCAGAAATAAACCCATGCACCTATGGTCAATTAATCTATGATAAAGTAGGCAAGACGATACAATGGAGAAAAGACCGTCTCTTCAACAAGTGTTGTAGGAAAAGTTGGACAGCTACCTGCAAATCAATGAAATTAGAACACTCCCTTGCACCATATACTAAAATAAACTCAAAATGGTTGAAAGACCTAAATGTAAAACCTGAAACCATAATACTCCTAGAGGAGAACATAGACATAACATTCTTTGACATAAATCATAGCAATATATTCTTCAATCAGTCTCCCAAGGCAAAAGCAATAAAAACGAAAATAAACAAATGGGACATAATCAAACTTAAAAGCTTTTGCATAAGAAAGGAAACCACAAACAAAATGAAAAGACAACCTATGGACTGAGAAACAATGTTTGCAAATGATGTGACTGACAAAGGGATAATATCCAAAATATACAAACACTACATATAACTCAACATTGAAAAAAACAAATGACCCAATCAAAAAATGGGCAGAAGACCTAAATAGGTATTTCTCCAAGGAAGACATACAGGTGGCCAACAGGCACATGAAGAGATGCTCAACACCTCTAATTATTAGAGAAATGCAAATCAAAACCACAATGAGATATCACCTCATACCTGTCAGAATGGCTGTCATTAAAAAGTCTACAGCGACTTCCCTGGTAGCGCAGTGGTTGAGAGTCCGCCTGCCGATGCAGGGAACACGGGTTTGTGCCCCGGTCTGGGAAGATCCCACATGCCGTGGAGCGGCTGGGCCCGTGAGCCATGGCCACTGAGCCTGTGTGTCCGGTGCCTGTGCTCCACAGTGGGAGAGGCCACAGCAGTGAGAGGCCTGCGTACTGCAAAACAAAAACAAAAACAAAAAAAACTACAAATAATAAATGCCATAGAGGGTGTGGAGAAAAGGGAACCTACCCACACTGTTGGTGGGAATGTAAATTGGTACAGCCACAATGGAAAATAGTATAGTAGGTTCCTTAAAACACTAAAAATACAGTTGCCATATGATCCAGCAATCCCACTCCCAGGTATATATACAAACAGATGAAAACTCTAATTTGAAAAGATATAGCAGCACTATTTACAATAGCCAATACATGGAAACAACACAAGGGCCCATCAACAGATGATTGGCTGAAGAAGATGTCGTATATATCATGAAGCTTGCACAAGCCTCTTAGATAGCCTCATCCACCAGAGGGCAGAGAGCAGAAGCAAGAAAACCTACAATTCTTCAGCCTGTGGAACGAAAACCATATTCACAGAAAGATAGACAAAATGAAAGGGCAGAGGACTATGTACCAGATGAAGGAACAAGATAAAACCCCAGAAAAACAACTAAACGAAGTGGAAATAGGCAACTTTCCAGAAAAAGAATTCAGAATAATGATAGTGAAGATCATCCAGGATCTCAGAAAAAGAATGGAGGCAAAGATCGAGACGATGCAAGAAATGTTTAACAAAGACCTAGAAGAATTAAAGAACTAACACCTAGAAGAATTAAAGAACAAACAAACAGAGATGAACAATACAATAACTGAAATGAAAAATACACTAGAAGGAATCAATAGCAGAATAACTGAGGCAGAAGAATGGATAAGTGACCTGGAAGACAGAATGGTGGAATTCACTGCCATGGAACAGAATAAAGAAAAAAGAATGAAAAGAAGTGAAGACAGCCTAAGAGACCTCTGGGAGAGCATTAAACACACCAACATTCGCATTATAGGGGTCCCAGAAGGAGAAGAGAGAGAGAAAGGACCTGAGAAAATATTTGAAGAGATTATATTAAAAACCTTCCCTAACAGGGGAAAAGAAATAGCCACCCAAGTCCAGGAAGCACAAAGAGTCCCAGGCAGGATAAACCCAAGGAGAAACACACTGAGTCACATAGTAATCAAATTGACAAAAATTAAAGATAAAGAAAAATTATTAAAACCAACAAGGGAAAAACAAGAAATAATAAACAAGGGAATTCCCATAACGTTAACAGCTGATTTCTCAGCAGAAACCCTACAAGCCAGAAGGGAGTGGCATGGTATATTTAAAGTGCTGAGAGGAAAGAACCTACAAGCAAGATTATTCTACCTGGCAAGGATCTCATTCAGATTGAACAGAGAAATCAAAAGCTTTACAGATAAGCAAAAGCTAAGAGAATTCAGCACCACCAAACCAGCTCTACAACAAATGCTAAAGGAACTTCTCTCAGTGGGAAACACAAGAGAAGAAAAGGACCTACAAAAACAAACACAAAACAATTAAGAAAATGGTAATAGGAACATACAAATCGATAATCACCTTAAATGTGAATGGATTACACGGTCCAACCAAAAGACACAGGCTCGCTGAGTGGATACAAAAACAAGACCCATATATGTGCTGTCTACAAAAGACCCACTTCAGACCTAGGAACACATACAGACTAAAAGTGAGGGGATGGAAAAAGATATTCCATGCAGAGGAAATCAAAAGAAAGCTAGAGTAGCAATACTCATATCAGATAAAATAGACTTTAAAATAAAGAATGTTACAAGAGACAAGGAAGGACACTATGTAATGATCAAGGGATCAATCCAAGAAGAAGATATAATAATTATAAATATCTATGCACCCAACATAGGAGCACCTCAATACATAAAGCAACTGCTAACAGCTATAAAACAGGAAATTGACAGTAACACAATAATAGTGGGGGACTTTAACATCTCACTTACACCAATGGACAGATCACCCAAATAAAATTAATAAGGAAACACAAGCTTTAAATGACACAATAGAACAGATAGATTAAATAGATATTTATAGGACATTCCATCCAAAAACAGCAGATTACACTTTCTTCGCAAGTGCATATGGAACATTCTCTAGGATAGGTCACAACTTGGTAACAAATCAAGCCTTGGTAAACTTAAGAAATTTGAAATCATATCAAGCATCTTTTCCGACCACAGTGCTATGAGATTAGAAATCAATTACGGGAAAAAAATGTAAAAAACAAAAACACATGGAGGCTAAACAATACGTTACTAAATAACCAAGAGATCACTGATCAAAGAGGAAATCAAAAAATACCTAGAGACAAATTACAATGAAAACACCACTATCCAAAACCTATGGGATGAAGCAAAAGCAGTTCTAAGAGGGAATTTTATAGCAATACAAGCCTACCTCAAGAAACAAGAAAAATCTCAAATAAACAATCTAACCTTACACCTAAAGTAACTAGAGAAAGAAGAACAAACAAAACCCAAAGTTAGCAGAAGGAAAGAAATCATAAAGATCAGAGCAGAAATGAATGAAATAGAAACAAAGAAAACAACAGCAGGGATCAATAAAACTACAAGCTGGTTCTTTGAGAAGATAGACAAAGTTGATAAACCTTTAGCCAGACTTATCAAGAAAAAGAGGAAGAGGACTCAAACCAGTAAAGTCAGAATTGAAAAAGAAGTTATCACGGACACCACAGAAATACAGAGCATCATAAGAGACTACTACAAGCAACTCTATGCCAATTAAATGGACAACCTAGAAGAAATGGATGAATTCTTAGAAAAGTACAAGCTTCTAAGACTTAACCAGGAAGAAATAGAAACTATGAATAGACCAATGACAAGTAATGAAATTGAAACTGTGATTAAAAGTCTTCCAACAAACAAAAGTCCGGGACCAGATGGCTTCACAGGTGAATTCTATCAAACATTTAGAGAAGAGCTGACACCCGTCCTTCTGAAAATCTTCCAAAAAAATGCAGAGGAAGGAACACTCCCAAAATCATTCTACAAGGCCACCATCACCCTGATACCAAAACCAGACAGAGATACTACAAAAAAAGAAAATTACTGACCAATATCACTGATGAATATAGATGCAGAAATCCTCAACAAAATACTAGCAAACAGAATCCAACAACACATTAAAAGGATCATACACCATGATCAAGTGGGATTTATCCCAGGGATGCAAGGATTCTTCAATATATGCAAATCTATCAATATGATACACCATATTAACAAATTGAAGAATAAAAACTATATGATCATCTCAATAGACGCAGATAATCTTTTGACAAAATTCAACACCCGTTTAGGAAATAACTCTCCAGAAAGATGGCATAGAGGGAACATACCTCAACATAATAAAGGCCATATACGACAACCCCACAGCCAACATCATTCTCAATGGTGAAAAACTGAAAGCATTTCCTCTAAGATCAGGAACAAGACAAGGATGTCTACTCTCCGCACTATTATTCAACATAGTTTTGGAGGTCCTAGTCACAGCAATCAGAGAAGAAAAAGAAATAAAAGGAATACAAATTGGAAAAGAAGAAGTAAAACTGTCACTGTTTGATGATTACATGATACTATACACAGATAATCCTAAAGATGCCACCAGAAAACTACTAGAGCTAATCAATGAATTTGGTATAGAGCAGGATACAAAATTAATGCACAGACATCTCTTGCATTCCTATACACTAACAACGAATGATCAGAAAGAGAAATTAAGGGAACAATCCCATTCACCATTACAACAAAAAGAATAAAAAAATACCTAGGAATAAACCTACCTAAGGTGGTAAAAGACCTGTACTCAGAAAACTATAAGACACTGATGAAAGAAATCAAAGATGACACAAACAGATGGAGAGATATACCATGTTCTCGGATTGGAAGAGTCAATATTGTGAAAATGACTATACTACCCAAAGCAATCTACAGATTCAGTGCAATCCCTATCAAATTACCAATGGCGTTTTTTACAGAACTAGAACAAAAAAATCTTAAAATTTGTATGGAGACACAACAGACCCCGAATAGCCAAAGCAATCTTGAGAAAGAAAAAAAAAACAGATCTGGAGGAATCAGACTCCCTGACTTCAGACTATACTAGAAAGCTACAGTAATCAAGACAATATTGTACTGGCACAAAGATAGAAATATAGATCAATGGAATGAGATAGAAAGCCCAGAGATAAACCCACACACCTATGGTCAAGTAATCTATGACAAAGGAGGCAAGGATATACAATGGAGAAAAGACAGCCTCTTCAATAAGTGGTGCTGGGAAAACTGGACAGGTACATGTAAAAGAATGAAATTAGAACACTCCCTAACACCATACACAAAAATAAACCCAGAATGGATTAAAGGACTAAATGTAAGACCGGCACTATAAAACTCTTAGAGGTAAACATAGGAAGAACACTCTTTGATATAAAACACAGCAAGATATTTTTTGACCCATCTCCTAGAGTAGTGGAAATAAAAACAAAAATAAACAAATGGGATGTAATGTAACTTCAAAGCTTTTGCACAGCAAAGGAAACCATAAACAAGACAAAAAGACAACCCTCAGAATGGGAGAAAATATTTGCAAATGAATTAATGGACAAAAGATTAATCTCCAAAAAATATAAACAGCTCATGCAGCTCAATATTAAAAAAACAAACAAACCAATCCAAAAATTGGCAGAAGACCTAAATAGACATTTCTCCAAACAAGACACATAGATGGCCAAGAGGCACATGAAAAGCTGCTCAACATCACTAATTATTAGAGAAACGCAAATCCAAACTGCAATGAGAGGGCTTCCTTGGTGGCGCAGTGGTTGAGAGTCCGCCTGCCGATGCAGGGGACACGGGTTCGTGTCCCGGCCCGGGAAGATCCCACATGCCGGGGAGCGGCTGAGCCTGTGAGCCATGGCCGCTGAGCCTGCGCGTCCAGAGCCTGTGCTCCGCAATGGGAGAGGCCACAGCAGTGAGAGGCCCGCGTACCAAAAAAAAAACCAAAAAAAACCCCAAAAAACTACAATGAGGTATCACCTCACACCAGTCAGAATGGCCATCATCAGAAAATCTACAAACAACAAATGCTGGAGAGGATGTGGAGAAAAGGGAACTGTCTTGAAATGTTGTTGGGAATGTAAATTGATACATCCACTATGGAGAACAGCATGGAGGTTCCTTAAAAGACTAAAAATAGAATTACCATATGACCCAGCAATCCCACTACTGGGCATATACCCAAAGAAAACCATAATTCGAAAAGACACATGCACCCCAATATTCACTGCAGCACTATTTACAATAGCCAGGTCATGGAAGCAACCTAAATGCCCATTGACAGACGAATGGATAAAGAAGATGTGGTACATGTATACAATGGAATATTACTTAGCCATAAAAAGGAATGAAATTGGGTCATTTTTAGAGATGTAGATGGACCTAGAGACTGTCATACAGAGTGAAGTAAGTCAGAAAGAGTAAAACAAGTATTGTATATTAATGCGTATATGTGGAATCTAGAAAAATGGTACAGATGAACCTGTTTGCAGCAATAGAGACACAGATGTAGAGGACAAACATATGGACACCAAGGGGGGGAATATGTGTGGTGGGGGAAAATGGTGGTGGTGGTGGTATGAATTGGGAGATTGGGATTGACATATATACAGTAATATGTATAAAATAGATAACTAATAAGAACCTGCTGTACAAAAACATAAAATAAAATTCAAAAAAAAAGAATGTGTGTGTGTATATTATTATATATATGTAATAGAATATTAGCCATAAAAAAGAATGAAATACATTTACAGCAACATGGAGAATATTATACTTAGTGAAGTAAGCCAGATAAAGACAAATACTATATGATATCATTTATATGTGGAATGTGAAAATCATACAAATGAATCTATATGCGAAACAGAAACAGACTCACAGATATAAGGAATTTGTTGTTGTTATTGTTTTGACAATGGGACCCTTGATTAAAGTTTCATGTAATGTTTCTTGGATAAATGACCTCCAAATGAATTATTTAGGATTTGTAGTTTTCCTTTTTTTCTCAATTGATTTTAGTAACCTTTGTAATTAGACATAGATGTTCTCTAACAAATAGCTTAAACTTCTCAATTGTCAATTAAAGACATTAGACTGTTGTTTTTTAAACAAGTTCTGGTAGTAAAGAAAAGTGAATTTTGTATAAAAAAACTTTATCTCATTTTAATTGTTTATTATCCATAACCCCATTTTCTTTTTAATTTAATTTAATTTTTTAATTGAAACATAGTTGATGTACAGTATTATATGTTATAGGTCTACAACATAGCAACTAACAATTTTTTAAAGTTATACTCCATTTATAGTTATTATATAATATTGACATTTTCCCTGTATTGTACAATATATTCTTGTAGCTTATTTTATACATAATAAATAGTTTGTACCTCTTAATCCCCTACCTCTATATTGCCCCTCCCCCCTTCCCTTTTCCCACTGGTAACCACTAGTTCTCTATATCTATGAGTCAGCTTCTTTTTTGTTATATTCACTAGTTTGTTTTAGTTTTTAGATTTCACATATAAGTGATATCATATAGTATTTGTCTTTATTTGTCTGACTTATTTCACTTAGCATAATACCCTCCAGTCCATCCATGTTGTTGCAAATGGCAAAATTTCATTCTTTTTTATGGCTGAGTAGTATTCCGTTCCGTTACTCCTAATTTGACAACATTTGTATGTGTGCCTTTAGAATCTGTCCAAATCATTCAAATTAGTTTTCCCTGAAAGAACTCTTCTTTTCTTTTACATAATATTGATCAAATAACATAATTATAAAGCAAGTACAGGGACTTCCCTGGTGGTCCAGCGGTAAAGAAAACACCTTACAATACAGGGGACACAGTTCGATCCCTGGTCAGGGAACTAAGATCCCACATGCCACCAGGCAACTAAGCCCATCCGCCACAACTACTGAGCTCGTGCACCTCAACTAGAGAGCCTGCGTGCCACAAACTATAGAGCCCATGCACCCTGGAGCCTGCGCCACAACTAGAGAGAGAAAACCCACACGTCACAACTAGAGAGAAGCCCGCTTGCTACAACTAGAGAGTTGTTGGGTCTTTAGCCCGCATGGCAGCTAAAGACTCAAGGGGGTCAAAAATAAATAAATCTTTAAAAAAAAGTATAATTGGCATAAAAGTTGTTTGTTTTTTTTTTATAAAAAACACTGACTTTTGGTAAGCAGATAGTTCAGAATGGTAAGGGCAGATCAAAGACTAGTATACTGGTATCAAGGACTTGATGGGTCCTGGCCAGCAGTGTGTTTTATAGAAAGAATAGAGTGCAGTTTATCTAATAACATAGTTAATCCAGGGTTGGTTGAGAGAGTTTCTACTAAACTGCCTTCCAACAAAGTTCTATTGATTTGCCCTCTTATCAGCAGTGTATGAGAGAGCTTACCTCCTTCTACCCTAGTTCTCAAACTTCAATGGCCATAAGAATGACTTGGATAGCCTGTTAAAAATGCATGGCGCTTCCCTGGTGTAGCAGTAGTTGAGAGTCCACCTGCCGATGCAGGGGACACGGGTTCGTGCCCCGGCCTGGGGGGATCCCACATGCCACGGAGCGGCTGGGCCTGTGAGCCGTGGCCGCTGAGCCTGCACGTCCGGAGCCTGTGCTCCGCGACGGGAGAGGCCGCAACAGTGAGAGGCCTGCGTACCGCCAAAAAAAAAAAAAAAAAAAAAAAAAATGCAGATTCTTTACACACTATTCTAATAGATTCTGATTTGGGACAAGTCCCAAGAACCTGCAAAATACCAACCAAGCATTTGTTAGACAGGTGATTAGTCAAAATATTTAACTTAAGGATGAGATTCTATGATTCTCATTTGCCCACAGTCTTCTAACAAAATTTGGTTAAGATAACAAAATAACCCATATAGGTTATTTTCCCTCCTTGATCCAACGTATTATTACTAGAGAAATGACTCTTCGGAAAATAATTCTCTTGGTCCAGGTTTTCTGTGATAGAGATTTTCACAATCTAATATTCAGATTTCTTTTAAAAAATTGAAGCTAGATGTTTGAAAAGTCCAAATGCATCTTAACAGTAGGGGGTAGATCCTCTGAAGCACACCAGGTAGGCTTTTCAGAGTTGGGTTAGGATTCAGAGGTAACTCTGATTTTTGACTGTGTATCTGTATTAAACAATTTCAGAGGGGCAACCTCTCAGTTTTTACGCAGGTGGCTTTGCCATTAAACTGAATTTAAATAAACTAACAGCCAGTTAAATGAAGGAAACTGTTCTTTAAAAATTATATCTCTAATAAGTCAATGATACTAAAACATGAATTTATAATAAATAGGAGGTAATGCCTGTTTTCCCCTAAAACAGCGGCAGCAACAACAACAACAACAACAAAATACCCATTTCTTTCTGTACCATAGGAAACCAGAGTTATGTCATTAACACCTCTGGAGGTTTAGGAGCTTAATTAATCTTGACTAATTGCAGTGTATCTAACCAGTGTCTTGTAGAGCAGAGTCGGGGGTGAGGGGATGTTTATCAGGTTTTCTTGCTGTTTTGTCACGCTTGGTACTCAACTGCAAAGGAAGATAATTTTCTTACTGGGGTTTCTGAACTTTTTTTCCTAACTAGGGCTCTAGGACACTGAGTTAGCTTGGAGAGCCAGGGCTGGTCTGCTGGAGTCAGTGGATGTCAGAAGAGAATGCCCAGAGGTCAGGACAGAGTTGAAATCTGAAGAGACTATGTGCAGCTCTAGTAGGGGTCTTATTTTAAGGTGGCTGAGGCTTCCATCTGTGAGTCAGGGCTGAACTGTTAAAGGCCCCAACCTTCTTAGAGAAGTGTGGAAATAAATGTACATGAGCATCTGTCTGAAAGGCCAGGGCTCCACTGAAGAGGTCATCTGGTGAGGAAATCACCCTTGGGAGCAGAGAAGTTCTCTTGGTAAAGTTTAACAGGTAAGGGAACTAACATTTATTGAACGCTTTCTTATATGCATCTTCTCATTTAACATTGTCATCATCCCTCAGGAAGTTAAAAAATGGTTGAAATAAAAGACAAAAGTGTTGCAGTAAAATGTACCACCTTTATAAGACTTGCTTTTGCATCTATAGTATGGGATGTTCTAGCCTACAGAACTGGCTGATGTCAGATAGGGATATGTATCATAGTCCTTAGTTGGATGTACTGACAAAGACTGTTTCCTTTACCAAATTTAGGTTCCTTTGAGCCCTCTTTTCAATTAGGCCTTAAACTTGGCCTATAGGGACTGCAGACCCTCAGCACAAACAATTTCATTCAGTGCCTTCCACTCTAAGAGACCTGAACAAACTCTTGAACAAAAGCATGGTTTCTAACAGCTCAAGGCCATATACCTGGGATGTTCAAGCCCCTCCCCCTTAAGTACCTGCCTGGGAAAGCTCAATCTGCCAAAAGAATTTACTGTTTCAGTCAACATCTGAAGATAGGGCCCCTGTCTCCCGGTCTCAGTGGGAGGGTAACTAACTTCAATAAGAACCAGTTAGAAAACTCAGATGGCCTAATCATACTGACCAACCTCCCTACCCACTTTTTGTAATTTCCCTCTTCCCTGACTCTGTTGAGCTCCTATGTATTCTCTTTGTCTACTTCCTTATTCTCCCTTTAAAATGCCCAGTCACCTCTACATGGATCAAAATTGAGCTTGGTTTACACTGGACTCCCTTAACTACAGCAGTAGTTACTGAGTAAATCTGTCTTTACTGCCTTTAACTAGCATCCAGTTTTGTTTCTCTTTGAGAGTTTTAACAATAACTCTGAATGGCTCTAGCTGTGAGATGACATTTTCCCCTATTTGTGCTATGGGTACATAAGACCTAGGTTATATGTCTTCTCAGATCCATTATGTTCCATTGTTCTTGGCTGCTTATCACAGTAACTCTATGGCCTGTCTGATCCATGTGGAACCAGTGGATGTCCAGAGGGAATGTAGAAATGCAGGGGCATTAATGCTATATGAGGCAAACCTGTCTAAATACAGTAGGAAACAGGAAGGAATCAGTAGATAAATTGCCTACCTTTCTTCTCCCTAACGGGTGATTTCAAGACACAGTGGTTCTTATGGCTTTTCTAGAGAGGTCCCATGACCACTGGACAATCCACTGTATGCCTTATGAAGCTGTGGTCAACTTAGTAATGCTCTACTTTGTATTTGCCTTCTCTCCTTCCCTGGCTGACTTCTCATTTTTCCTCTTGCTTCCCTGGAATTGCACTCCCAATAAAACAGTAGCACAAAAGCTTTGCCTCAGGCTCTGTGTTTTAGGGAATTGAAGCTAAGAAAATAGATTCCAGGATTAGCCATAAAAAGCAAACTCGCAGGATGGAATTTTGGAGTTGGATTGCCTACTGGACTAAAAGCAATTGAGACCCTATTGCCCAGTGGTAACTGCGGTAATAATGACCCCTGGCAGTGGGATCACAATTAATGAAACTTCACCCGTGATTAATTGGGAGGAGATGCAAGGCATCTCTTGTTATGTGGGGTGGCTGCTTTTGGTGGCAGTGGAAATCTTATTAAAAGAAAATGATAGACTCGGGGCAGCTAATTGCTAACTTAAAGGATTCTCTGAAAACCAGAGATGTCACTGGCAGTCTGGTCTCAGGGTAGAATGGGTTGAAAATCAGATCCGGATTATAATTATAAAGACAGTAGAGATGTAAAGGAAATTAAATTTGTAGCTTCCATGAATATGCTAGAGGGCAGAAAGACCTGTGTAATGAGGATATTTGAGTGGATAAACCTAAGAACCCTGAACTAAAAAATTCCCTGGAATGTTCCCAGGCCAGTGAAATCTACCTGCTTTCTTTGACAGAGGAAAGCAGCCTCCCCTTTCCTAGAGGCTGTGCAATGGCCTAACAAGATGATACTTGTTCTCCTCAAAACTGCCTCTACTATACCTTATTGGCTCCAGACAAGTAACCAGGATTATATTTCAACACAGCCTGAGAGGAAAGGTATAGTCTCTGCTTAGGGGAGAAATAGACTACCTATCAAACAAATGACAGGATCTGGCCACTATATATCAGTAGGAAACAAGGGAATATGTGTAAGAGTGGGTTTTGGGGATATTAGATGGGGGGAATAATATAGGGCTGGATAGGGGAGAATTCACTGATATGGGGGTATTCTCCCATGATTAAGGATTCAATGCTCTAGGACTTAGAGCTAGTTTAAGCACACTGCCAAGTTGGCGCCTTGAAACTTGGTCATGCCAGTGGCCTAGAGTATGTGAGGTGATGTTGCTAGTCAACTTGGCATTACATTAAGCAAAATGGATGTATGCATTAGGGAAGCAGGAATGTTAGAATGGATTTACCATGTACAGCCTGAGAATCTATCACTGATTATGTTTCCTGAAGGACCCAGAGCTCATTCCCACCTCTAAGGCAGTAAGAAATATACTAGTGCTAGGTATGCCAGTTTCTTTAGGAAGCTTGGTGGTGCCTGTTCTCTGCAGGCCATGCTTGCATACGTGGCATGACATGCCTAATATCAATGAGGTTGATGGGATTTCAGAATGACAGAGACCAGTGGCAGGACAATTCTCAGAGGCACAATGGACATAATTACTGCAATGGGAATCAAAATCAGAGTAGCAATTAGAGTGCCTTGGCCTACATGGATCTATGGTGATTTTAGAGATAAGATAGATGGAGAACTGACCAGGACATTGCTTGATTTGTATAATAGAAAATTGAGAGCTGGAAAGCTGACATCAATGCTACAATGAAAAAATCACCCAGTTTCTAGAACTAAATTGGTTTATAGACCCAGAATCCATTTACTGAAGGGGAGACCAGGTCCCCTTGAGGAAGAGTCTGGCAATGCCACCATAGTATATATGAAATATATTTTTATGATCCTTCCCTAAGGGGACCTTTGGTCATTTACCAGAGTAACTGAGCCAGAGGAAAGGGCAATACTCAGGCTTTTCAAATCTGTTAGATATGAGGTCTGAGGTGGCTCTGGCACTGATATTAGGAGACCCAAAATACCATCCTGGTCTTCTAGTTAGAATGGAAGTTATGATAGTGGGGTATAAGATGATAAGTGGGGTATTAGCCCAAGTCCAATTCACAGTAGGACCAGTGAGTCAGCAGACCTGCCCGGTAGTCTGTAGTTAGTTCCCTAGTCCTTGAGTGTATAAATGGAATAGGTATTAGCTGGAATAGATATCAGAACTCTTACATGGGTTCCCTGCACTATGTAGATTAAGGGCCATTATTTTTAGAAAGGCCAAGTGGAAGTGCCAGAAACTGACCGTTCCCACCCCCATTCAAGAATGTAAATTAGAAACAGTGCCTCACCTGAGAAAGGATTGCAGCAATTAGTGCTACTATTGGACTTGAAGGATGTGGGGATGGCCGTCCCCATCATATTCCCTTTCAGTTCACCTCTATGTTCTCTCAAAACCAGATGGATGATGGTGGATGATGGTGGGTCACCATGCATCCAGTCTGGTGACAGTCCCAGTCATGGCTGATGGGCAGGATATGGTTATCTTTACAGAAGCACATCGATTTATCCTCTGGCATTTGCCATGCAAGTATCAGTTAATAAATGCTTTTCTTCCAATTCCCACCAGTAGGAAGTATCAAAATCTCTTTGTCTTTACATGGCAGGAACAGCATTGAAGTAATGCCCTATGGGAAAGTGGAGATGGAAAAAAAGCTGAAAAATACATTTCTTGCCCTTCAAAGATTCCAAGATGAAGTAATTCCAAAAATGCCTTTCTGGAGATATCCTACATTACTAAACAACTTGTTAAGTCTCTTTTAAAGGTATGGCCAGCTCAGTAAATAAGAAAAAGATTGTATTGGGTTGACCAAACCAATATTTACCTTTTTCTCCTTCCTTGCCTCACTTGCCTTTTTCCACTCACTTTTGCCTATCTGGGACTGCCTTGCCTCCAATGAAGAATTAGCAGAAAGTTTTGCTTCATGTTGTTTTCTAATAAATCTGAGTTAAGAAAATGGCCACACACTCCAAGTGGTTGAACCGAAAGGGAAACATAAATATGTAGGTAAGCAGAGATAAGTTTTGAAAGACAGCTGCTCTTCTCTATATAGACCTTCTGAATAGCCACGTAGCATCTGGTCATTTTAATTTACATTTATCATTTAGTTTGTGTCAGCAAACCAGTGTCCATGAGCAATTATTTCAAGATTGCAGGTACTAAATATTCTAATCTTTGCACCAGAATCCAAATATGATTGACATTCTGATTTGGAAAATATTTTTAAAAGACGGTCTTTAGTGTGAATGATAAAGTTTGTGTTGCAGCATTAGTTCGGCAACAGCCTTGTGAAATGCTGGGTTTAATCCTCAAACCTTGAAGCACTGTGTATATTGGAAGACTAGGAGCAAGTTCCTGGCTTTTCATCAAAAGAGGCAAGAACGAAAGTTTTCTTGGGGGTAACTTGAGCTTTGAGTTTCCCTGGCTTTCTGGTTTAACAAAGCTTTAATGAGTTGACATTCAGGCAGGGCACAGCTGAAGGCACTGCATTTAATTTAACTCTTCTTTTCTTTGGTTAGGGAAGACCTAACCAAATATGTTGAGTAATTTTATTTCTTTGTTCAATAATTACTTTCTGTGTCACTGTATTCCATAACATGCTGTGTAACACAGAGTCTAGAGATGTACATACCAGTGGGAGTGGTTCCTTCAGGAGGATAAACATAGGGAAAAGGTCCTTGTAAGCTCTAGCGGCAGGCTTGAGGCTGTTTGGTCAGAACCTTCTGTTGTCCTAGGAATCCCAAGTATGATCTAATAGGGTGATCTAATAGGGAGGTACTGGCTCTTGGTGGGCATGTCCCTTGTCTTGTGGACCTTGCCCTATAGGGAAGGACATAAATGAAGGAAGGCTAGATGGGACCCTATAAAGTACAGGATTCAGGGCAGGGCCTGGGTCTAGGGGTGGAAAGGGAGCTTGGAATGATCAAGGAACAAAAAGACTAGTGAAGCTAGAAGGAGGTAAGCATGGGAAGCTGTGGTAATAAGCTGAGATTGATGATCTAAGCTCTGAAGACCATGAAAAGGCTTTTGGATTTTTTTTTAATATCAATTTATTTATTTCATTATTTTTTGGCTGCGTTGGGTCTTCATTGCTGCGTGCAGGCTTTCTCTAGTTGCGGTGAGTGGGGGCTACTCTTCGTTGCTGTGCGTGGGCTTCTCATTTTGGTGGCTTCTCTTTGTTGCAGAGCATGAGCTCTAGGCACAAGGGCTTCAGTAGTTGTGGCACGTGGGCTCAGTTGTTGTGGCTCGCAGACTCTAGAGTGCAAGCTCAGTAGTTGCGGCGCACGGGCTTAGCTGCTCTGCGGCATGGGATTTTTGTTTTATTGGTATCTTGTTTGCCAGTCAGACTGCAGTCAGGTCTGTGGAGCCTTAAGTGAGAGTTGATTGGGACCTTGTCTGAGGCATAACTGCAAAGCTTTTGGACAGAAAATCTTCTGAAAGAAGGGACATGAGATTTCAGCTAGTCTGTGGTCAAGCAGAGGTCAAAGAAGACCAAAATATTCAGATGAAGCCAAGGTGATATCGCAGCTCTGAGGAAGGAGCTTTTGTATAGTATGATGCATACCCCTGGGCCTGGAACTGGAAAGAGGACCTGTTCCAACTCACCTGAAGACTGGGCAGGAGGTAGAAGGGTGCACACTTTGCTGTGAAGCTGCCCATGTATCCTTTTGGTTTCACTTACAAACACTCTAAGGTTCTTTACAGCAGTGCCCTTGGACACCTTTCTTTGCTCTCTACCTCCCTGTAAACTGAACCACATTTTGTCTGATTCTCAAGTCCTTGTTCTGAAATCCTAACCTGCGGCCTTTGGGTTATGTATTAGCTCCTTGTCTTGCCAACTTTGCAATGTAAGCTTTCCCTACTGGATTGTGATTTAGCTGGCCCATCTGACCTCCTGATGCCACATGGAAAACACTGTTCCAGTTCTGACCACTTGGAATCTAGCTTCTGCCCTAGCTAGAACAACCTTTCCTCCCAAACAAGGAGAAATTGAACATTTTGCTATGAACCGTTGGATTCAGAGCACCTGCTTGTTTGCCCTAGAAAAAAGGCAACGGCTCTGCTTTCCTTTACTCCCTAGGCCTGGGGAATATGACACTACAGAAGGAAAATTTAGAGTCCTGAGGACAGATTTCTGCTGGGTCCTTTCAGTCATTGGAGGTTGGGATGTAGATACAGACCCTGCTTTCACAGATACTGGGTCTAGCAGCTGCTGTGGGCAGCTAAGCCTGTCCCTGTTCACCCATCCAGAGGGATTTAGAGGGAATTGAGTAAAACTCTCTGAGATTAAGCAGTCATAATGATTCATGAATATCCAGAGCTTTGGTTGGGAATTGGTGGGGGGTTGGGGTGGGGAATGCTGTTGGGTGCAAACTGGTTGCATTTCTGACATACTGCATTTTAGGAGATGTGGAGGGTGATAACTTTAGAAGCCCAGCAGTCATGTCCGGGGGGAGGAGGGAGCAATGAAGTTCCACCCACAAGAACTGATAGGCATTGTTCATCTGCCAGGAGAAAGGATTGACAGCTCTAGAGCTTTATGGGCTATCCTGGGGGAAATGATCCAAACTTCCACCACAGTTTAGCGACAGCCTCAAGAGTGGATTATGCAACGAACTAGTTCAGGTCACCAGGCTTGAGCCTTCCAATATTAACAAGCCTCTGTATAAGGCTAGAGATGGAATTAGAACATACCATGACTCCCTCTTTCTCTTGGGTGATAACAGAACCACTCCTCAAGGCGGACGCATGTGTGTTCACACATGCGTGCACCTGTGTTTGCCTGTCCCCCCTCTGTTTGCCAGCTCCCCCAAGCAGGACACCTATATCCCTATAAGACATTGTGCTTATTTTTATGCAGATTGCATTATTCATGGTCTATTTCTAAATAGGTACTTGCTTAAAGATCGTTAATTGCACAAAAAGTATAGATTAATTTTAAGGATTTGTTACTGGCAATAATATTCAAAAACATCTTCCTCTGGCAAGTACACTCTTTCCTACAGAGAAACCCTTTGGGAGTGTTTTGCACATGATACTTGCCCTATAAAGATGCCCCTGGGCAATCCTTGGTAATAATGGCTAATGTTTAATAGTGGCAGCTGGACTTCTGCCATTTGGGAGGCAGCAGAGTAGCTGAAAGCCTGGCTTTGAGTTAGATGCACCTGGATTCAAGTGTCCACTCTGCCATTTGCAGGCTTCGAAGACTTGGGCAACTTCTTTAGTCTCTCCGCCTTAAGTTTCTCATTTATGAAATGGGAGAGTTACTTTCTTCCTTAAAGGACTTTAGTGAGGATTAAAGAACATAATAGAAGTAAAGTCCTTAGCACATAGGAAGTGCTCAGATGAATGATATCAAGGTTTATTGGACTTTTTAAAAAAGTCACTGTCCAGACACTTATGAATGCTCTTTAAATATTTGCCAGACATATCTTATATGTAAAAATGTTAATTAAGAATCATTTTAAAAAGCCTGTTTTGTCTCTTGCTATTTTCAAATCATGTTTTTTTTTTTTCCCCAGAAAAAAACTTGCAATGTAGAAATATTTCCAGGTAGTAGAAGTTAAATGTCTTGTTTTGCTAAGGGCCCCCAAAAAGGATAAATATGATTTGGTGTCTAAGCTTGCACATAAACAGTGAGCTATAGCTCACTTAGCAATGGCATCTTTTCAGAGTTTACTAGACTTTCAGCTTCAGTAAGAAGACTGCATGAGTCATTTTCTCCACTTTCCCCCAATTCCACCCCCCCCACCAATTATACTAAAGTGGCTAAAGTACAGTTTAATAATCTGAATTTAGGTAAACTTAATTTTCTGAGCTTACTTTTATCCAATTTGCTTTAGTAGTTTTCATGATCAAAATGCCCAAAGAAGCTAAAATTATACCTCCTTCCGACTTTTACTCATTCTCTTATATTTTACTTGTTCTCTTGTATTTCTTTATCTCTAGAATGATCAGGAGGCAATATAAGAAGGCTCTCAAGCAAAAAAGACACACAGTCTTTCCTTGTCTGATGAAGCCAATAGTCCCCAAACACATTAATATATCTTCCTCTCTCATTTGAGAGTTGCACAGGCAGTCCCCCTGTTGGAATGCCAGAATTCCAGTGGTTTGTTTGTAGAAGTGAGTTATGTGGAACTCAGAATGCATTCTGCATAGAAACCATGTTGTACGTAGTGGTTAGCTATATTTAACCTATAATGCTTTGAAGTGGAGTTCCAACAGAACTATAAGACATGGCCATTCAACAAGCAGTATTTTTACAGCGAAATATGTTCAGGGGTCCAACTAAGCATGCCAGGAATGGAACATCTTCCCTCCTTCCCATCCCCCATTTCTGAGCCTCTGTTGCCTAGGGCAGCAAATCTCCCTAAGAGATGATTGGGAGGAGGGTAATGAGGTGTGGAGCTGGAGGCTTTCAGAGTCTGGGGACCAGAGTATGATGTGTTGTGAGAAGCTGAGAATTTTCCCTTGCTTAGCTTCAGAGTAGCTCCTGACACACTTTTCTTTTACTTTCTTTTTTTAAAAAATTTTTATTTTATATTGGAGTATAGTTGATTAACAATGTTGTGTTAGTTTCAGGTGTACAGCAAAGTGATTCAGTTATACGTATACGTGTATCTATTCTTTTTCGAATTCTTTTCCCGTTTAGGTTATTACAGAATATTTAGCAGAGTTCCCTATGCTGTACGGTAGGTCCTTGCTGGTTATCTTTTTTTTTTAACCTTTTATTTTATATTGGAGTATAGCCAAATAACAATGCTGTGATAGTTTCAGGTGCACAGCAAAGTGACTCAGCCATACATATACATGTATCCATTCTCCCCCAGACTCCCCTCCCATCGAGGCTGCCACATAACATTGAGCAGAGTTCCCTGTGCTATACAGTAGGTCCTTGTTGGTTATCCTTTTTAAATATAGCAGTGTGTACATGTCAGTCCCGAACTCCCTAACTATCCCTTCCCTCCACCCTTCCCCCCCGGTAACCATAAGTTCATTCTCTAAGTCTGTGAGTCTATTTCTGTTTTGTAAATACATTCATTTGTATCATTTCCTTTTAGATTCCGCATATAAGCTATATCATACGATATTTCTCTTTCTCTGTCTCACTTCACTCAGTATGACAATTTCTAGGTCCATCCATGTTGCTGCAAATGGCATTATTTCATTCTTTTTAATGGCTGAGTAAATTCCATTGTATATATATATATCACATCTTCTTTATCCATTCCTCTGTTGATGGATGTTTAGGTTGCTTCCAAGTCTTGGCTATTGTAGACAGCACTGCAATGAACATTGGGGTGCATGTATCTTTTCAAACCATCGTTTTCTCCGGATATATGTCCAGGAGTGGGATTGCTGGATCATATGGCACTCTATTTTTAGTTTTTTGAGGAACCTCCATACCGTTCTCCATAGTGGTTGTACCAATTTACCTTCCCAACAACAGTGTAGGAGAGTTCACCTTCCTCCACACCCTTTCCAGCATTTATTGTTTGTAGACTTTTTGATGATAGCCATTCGGACTAGTGTGAGGTCATTGTAGTTTGATTAGTATTTCTCTAATAATGTGACGTCAATGCGGGCATCCTTTCATGTGCCTCTTGGCCATCTGTTGGTCTTCCTTGGAAAAATGTCTAGGTCTTCTGCCCATTTTTTTGGTTGGGTTATTTGTTTTTTTGATATTGAGCTGCATGAGCTATTTGTATATTTTGGAGATTAATCCCTTGTAGGTTGCATCATTTGCAAATATTTTCTCCCATTTTGAGATTTGTCTTTTCATTTTGTTTATGGTTTCCTTTGCTGTGAAAAAGCTTTTGAGCTTAATTAGGTCCCATTTGTTTATTTTTGTTTTTATTTCCATTACTCTGGGAGATGGATTGAAAAAGATATTGCTGTGATTTATGTCAAAGAGTGTTCTTCCTATGTTTTCCTCTAAGAGTTTTATAGTATCAGGTCTTACATTTAGGTCAAAATGGATTAAACATTTTGTGTTTATTTTTGTGTATGATGTTAAAGAATGTTCTAATTTCATTTTTTTACATGTAGCTATCCAGTTTTCCCAACACCATTTATTGAAGAGACTGTCTTTTCTCCATTATATAGTCTTGCCCCCTTTGTCATAGATTAATTGACCATAGGTGTGTGGGTTTATTTCTGGGCTTTCTATCCTGTTCCATTGATCTATATTTCTGTTTTTGTGCCAGTATGACACTGTTTTGATGACTGTAGCTTTGTATTATAGTCTGAAGTCAGGGGAGCCTGATTCCTCCAGCTCCATTTTTCTTTCTCAAGATTGCTGTGGCTATTTGGGGTCTTTTGTGTCTCCATACAAATTTTAAGGTTTTTTTTTTCTAGTTTTGTGAAAAATGCCACTTGATAGGGATTGCATTGAATCTGTAGATTGCCTTGGGTGGTATAGTCATTTTGACAATATTGATTCTTCCAGTCCAAGAACATGGTATATCTTTCCATCTGTTTGTGTCATCTTCAATTTCTTTCATCAGTGTCTCTTAGTTTTTGGAGTACAGGTACTTGCCTTCTTAGGTAGGTTTATTCCTAGGTATTTTTTTCTTTTTGATGCAATGGTGAATGGGATTGTTTCTTGAATTTTTCTTTCTGATCTTTCCTTGTTAGTGTATAGAAATTCAAGAGATTTCTGTGTATTAATTTTGTAATTTGCAACTTTACCGAATTCATTGATGAGATCTAGTAGTTTTCTGGTAGCATCTTTAGGATTTTCTATGTATAGTATCATGTCATCTGCAAACAGTGATAGTTTGACTTCTTTTCCAAATTGGATTCCTTTTTTTCTCTTTCTTCTCTGATTGCTGTAGCTAGGAATTCCAAAACTATGTTGAATAAAAGTGGTGAGAATGGACACCCTTGTCTCGGTCCTGATCTTAGAGGAAATGCTTTCAGCTTTTCACCATTGAATATGATGTTAGCTGTAGGTTTTTCATAAATGGGTTTTATTATGTTGAGGTATGTTCCCTCTATGCGCACTTCCTGGAGAGTTTTTTGTTTGTTTGTTTTTTGCGTTACGCGGGCCTCTCACTGTTGTGGCTTCTCCCGTTGTGGAGCACAGACTCCGGATGTGCAGACTCAGCGGCCATGGCTCACGGGCCCAGCCACTCTGTGGCATGTGGGATCTTCCCGGACCGGGGCACGAACCCGTGTCCCCTGCATCAGCAGGTGGACTCTCAACCACTGCGCCACCAGGGAAGCCCCCTGGAGAGTTTTTAATCATAAATGGGTGTTGAATTTTGTTAAAAGCTTTTTCTGCATCTATTGAGATGATCATATTTTATTCTTCAATTTGTTGATGTGGTGTATCACACTGACTGATTTGCAGATATTGAAAAAACCTTGAGTCCCTGGTATCAATCCCACTTGATCATAGTGTATGATCCTTTTAATATATTGTTGGATTTGGTTTGCTGGCATTTTGTTGAGGATTTTTGTGTCTATGTTCCTCAGTGTTATTGGCCTGTATTTTTTGTTTTTTTGTGGTATCTTTATCTGGTTTTGCTATCAGGGTGATGGTGGCCTCACAGAATGAGTTTGGGAGTGTTCCTTCCACTGCCATGTTTTGGAATAGTTTCAGAAGGATAGGTGTTAACTCTTCTCTAAATATTTGATAAAATTTGCCTTTGAAGCCATCTGGTCCTGGACTTTTTTTTTTGGCTGTGTTCGGTCTTCATTGCTGTGTGCGGGCTTTCTCTAGTTGCGGCGACTGGGGGCTACTCTTTGTTGCGGTGTGTGGGCTTCTCATTGTGGTAGCTTCTCTTGTTGCAGAGCACATGCTCTAGGTGCACAGGCTTCAGTAGTTGCAGCATGTGGACTCAGTAGTTGCGACACATGGGCCCTGGAGTGCGCAGGCTGCAGTAGTTGTGGCGTGTAGGCTCTAGGGCATGTGTTCTTCAGTAGTTGTGGTGCATGGGCTCAGTAGTTGTGGCTTGCAGGCTCTAGAGCACAGGCTCAGTAGTTGTGATGCATGGGCCTGGCTGCTCCACGGCATATGGGATCCTGCCGGACCAGGGATTGAACCTGTGTCCTCTGCATTGGCAGATGGACTCTCAACCACTGTGCCACCAGGGAAGTCCCTGGTCCTGAACTTTTGTTTGTTGGGAGTTTTAAAATCACAGTTTCAATTTCAGTAGTTGTGAATGGTCTGTTCATAATTTCTATTTCTTCCTGGTTCAGTCTTGGGAGAATGTACCTTTCTAAGAATTTGTCCATTTCTTCAGGTTGTCCATTTTATTGGCATATAGTTGCTTGTAGTAGTCTCTTACGATCCTTTATAAATATTTCTATAGTGTCCGTTGTAACTTCTCCTTTTTTATTTCTAATTTTATTGATTTGAGTCCTCTCCATGTTTTTCTTGATGAGTATGGCTAAAGGTTTATCAATTTTGTTTATCTTTTCAAAGAACCAGATTTTAGTTTCATTGATCTTTTCTATTGTTTTCTTCGTCTCTATTTTATTTATTTCTGCTCTGATCCTTATGATTTCTTTCCTTCTACTAACTTTGGGTTTTCTTTGTTCTTCTTTCTCTAGTTGCTTTAGGTGTAAGGTTAGGTTCTTTATATGAGAATTTTTCTTGTTTCCTGAGGTCAGATTGTATTGCTATATTGCTACTTCCCTCTTAGAACTGCATTTGCTGCATCCCATAGGTTTTGGATCATCATGCTTTCATTTTCATTTGTCTCTAGGTATTTTTTGATTTTCTCTTTGATTACTTCAGTGATCCATTGGTTTTTTAGTAGCATATTGTTTAGCCTCCACGTGTTTGTGTTTTTTAGTTTTTTTTCTTGTAGTTGATTTCTAATCTCATAATGTTGTAGTCGGAAAAGATGCTTGATATGATTTCAGTTTTCTTAAATATTCTGAGCCTCATTTTGTGGCCCAGATCAATCCTGGAAAATGTTCCATGTGCACTGAGAAGAATGTATATTCTGCTCCTTTTGGATGGAATGCTCTATAAATATCAATTAAGTACATCTGATCTAATGTGTCATTTAAGGCCTGTGTTTCCTTATTGATTTTCTGTCTGGATGATCTGTTCATTGATGAAAGTGGGGTGTTAAAGTCCCCCACTATTACTGTGTTACTGTTAATTTCTCCTTTTATGGCTGTTAGTATTTGCCTTATATATTGAGTTGCTCCTATGTTGGGTCTATGTATATTTACAACTGTTGTATCTTCTTCTTGGGTTGATCACTTCATCATTAGGTAGTGTCCTTTCTTGTCTCTTGTAACAATCTTTAGTTTAAAATCTATTTTGTCTCATATGAGTATTACTACTCCAGCTTTCTTTTGATTTCTATTTGCATGGAATAACTTTTTCCATCCCCTCACTTTCAGTCTGTAAGTATCCCTAGATCTGAAATGGCGCTCTTGTAGGCGGCATATAAACAGGTCTTGTTTTTGTATCCATTCAGCCAGTCTATATCTTTTGGTTGGAGCATTTAATCCATTTACATTTAAGGTAATTATTGATATGTATATTCTTATTGCCATTTTGTTAACTGTTTTGGATTTGTTTTTGTAGGTGTTATTTCTTCCCTTCCTCTTTTGTTCTCTTCTCTTGTGGTTTGGTGACCATATTTAGTGTTATGTTCAGATTCCTTTTTCTTTTTTGTGTGTATATATATTATAGATTTTTGGTTTGTGGTTACCATGAGGTTTTGACATAGCAGTCTACATATAGATAAGATTGTTTTAAGTTGTTAGTCTTTTAATTTCAAATGCATTTCCAATATCTTGCATTTGTACTCTCCTCGTGATTGCTTTTTTCTTTTTTAAACATCTTTATTGGAGTATAATTGCTCCACAATAACAAAGTGAATCAGCTATACATATACACACATCCCCATATCTCCTTCCTCTTGGGTCTCCCTCCCACCCTCCCCATCCCACCCCTCTAGGTGGTCACAAAGCACTGAGCTGATCTCCCTGTGCTATGCAGCTGCTTCCCACTAGCTTTGTATTTTACAATTTGTAGTGTATATATGTCCATGCCACTCTCTCACTTCGTCCCAGCTTACCCTTCCCCCTACCCGTGTCCTCAAGTCCATTCTCTATGTCTGTGTCTTTATTCCTGTCCTGACCCTAGGTTCTGAAGAACCTTTTTTTTTTTTTTAGATTCCATATATATGTGTTAGCATGTGATATTTGTTTTTCTCTTTCTGACTTACTTCACTCTGTATGACAGACTCTAGGTCCATGCACCTCATTACAAATAACTCAATTTAATTTCTTTTAATGGCTGAGTAATATTCCATTGTATGCATGTACCACATCTTCTTTATCCATTCATCTGTCGATGGACAGTTAGGTTTCTTCCATGTCCTGGCTATTGTAAGTACAGCTATGATTGCTGGTTTTGATATCATATTTGTGTGTGGATGATTTCCTACCTCTACTGTATGTTTGCCTTTACCAGTGAGCTTTCCATTTGTCATCTTCTTGTTGCTAGTTGTGGCCTTTTCTTTTCAGCCTAGAGAAGTTCCTTTAGTATTTGTCACAAAGCTGGTCTTGTGGTGCTGAATTCACCTAGCTTTTGCTTGTCTGTAATGCTTTTGATTTCTCTGTCAAATCTGAATGAAAGCCTTGCTGGGTAGAGTATTCTTTGTTGTAGGTTCTTCCCTTTCACCACTTTAAATATATTGTGCCACTCGCTTGTGGCCTGCAGAGTTTTTGTTGAGAAATCAGCTGATAATCTTATGGGAGTTCCCTTGTACATTATTTGTTGCCTTTCTCTTGTTGCTTTTTATTTTTTCTTTGTCTTTAATTTTTGTCAATTTGATTACTGTGTGTCTCAGTGTGTTCCTCCTTAGGTGTATCCTGCCTGGGACTCTCTGTGCCTCCTGGATTTTAGTGACTATTTCCTTTCTCATGTTAGGGAAGTTTTCAGCTATTATCTCTTCAACTATTTTCTCAGGTCCTTTCTCTCTCTCTATTCTCCTTCTGGGCTCTATAATGCGAATGTTGGTGTGTTTAGTGTTGTCCTAGAGGTCACTCAGACTGTCTTTCTTCTCTTTTTTTAAATAGTTGAATCTCTTTTTTAAAAATTAATTAATTAATTTATATCTTATTTTTGGCTGTGTTTGGTCTTTGTTATTGTGTGCGGGCTTTCTCTAGTTGCGGTGAGTGGGGGCTACTCTTTGTTGCAGTGTGCAGGCTTCTCATTGCGGTGGCTTCTCTTGCTCTGGAGCACGTGCTCTAGGTGCATGGGCTTCAGTAGTTGTGGCACTTGAGCTCAGTAATTGTGGCTTGTGGGCTCTAGATTGCAGGCTCAGTAGTTGTGGTGCACGGGCTTAGTTGCTCCACGGCATGTGGGATCTTCCAGGGCTCGAACCTGTATTCCCTGCATTGGCAGGCATATTCTTAACCATTGCACCACCAGGGAAGTCCCTATTTATTTTTATTCATTTTCTTTGTTCTGTTCCATGGCAGTCATTCCCACCATTCTGTCTTCTGGCTCACTTGTCTGTTCTTCTGCCTCACTAATTCTGCTATTGATTACTTTTAGCGAATTTTTCATTTCAGTTATTGTACTGTTCATCTCTGTTTGTTCTTTAGTTCTTCTAGGTCTTTGTTAAACATTTCTTGTAACTTCTTAATTTGTGCCTCCATTCTTTTTCTGAGATCTTGGAACATCTTTACTATCATTGCTCTGAATTCTTTTTCAGGTAGATTGCCTATCTCCACTTCACTTAGTTGTTTTTCTGGGCTTTTATCTTGTTCCTTAATCTGGGACATATTCCTCTGCCATCTTGTTTTGTCTAGCTTTCTGTGATTGCAGTTTCCATTCCATGGGTTGCAGGGTTGTAGTTCTTGCTTCTGCTGTTTGCCCCTGTCTTGTTTTGGCTTCTTCTTTGTCTTTGGTTGTAGGATACCTTTTTTGGTAGGTTCCAGCGTTTTTTTGTCAATGGTTGATCAGCAGTTAGTTGTGATTTTGGTGTTTTCTTAAGAGGAGGTGAGGTCACATCCTTCTATTCCACCATCTTGTCTCCGCCCCCAGGTATTTACAATACAAACTAAAACAGACTTGTTCTGACTGCTCGATGTCTCCATGGCAACAGCCACCACAGCCGCTTGGCCCAAAGAACTCAGCGAGGCGCTTGCTCCTCCTCTGTTCCCACAACCACCACCACCTCGGAACAATGTGCCCCACTCCCAGCCCCCAGCACCCCAGCTGACCAGCAATATCTACCCAAGGCTCCTAGGTGCAGGTGGCCCTCAAATCCCACCATGCCTGCACTCCCTCCACCCCCTCAGTCCTCGGCATGTGTGACCCTCCTTTTTTTCTTTCTTTTCATCCACTGATCCCAATTATTGATCCTCTTCCTTCTCCCTCTACTGCCACAAACAACCTCTTCCTTCAGAGAAGGATATCTCTCTTCTCATTTTGGATCAGAACAAGGAGTCCCCTCTACTTGCCTGGTCCTGAAGTGAATACACAGAATACATGGAGTCAGATATTCTATGACATTAACAAAAAAATTTTCCCCCTGACCTTCTTCTCAGTGTTGCAAGTAGGTTCTATAGGTTAAGGTCAAAACCCTAGTTAATGGTAAGTCTTTTTCTACATAAGGAACTGGTGCAAGGTTTATCCATATTTCAGTGGGAGTCATAGATTTAGGCTTTAATGATAAATGTTTTATCGCAAGATGTGACTGATGGAAGTTTAGGGATGAAGAGCATGACTGTGGGGTTTGTGTAGCACAAAATAGGGTAAAATGACAGTGTGAGTAGCACCCCCTAGTGTTGAGAAGAAGCTGTAAGTAGAGGGGAGGTGGCTGGGAGAAGGGGAGTGTCGCAGAGTTTGTCTTTATTGCTTTGCTCTCAATCCACTCACGCAGGAGTAGGATCCCGAGATCCTGGGTTCAACTGTTAAGAGACTTCTGAATAAAGTGCTTAAATTAATTCAAGAGGCAGCATCCAGGGATGAAAACAAAACTAAGATGGCATTAAAAAAGACCGAGGAGAGAGGTGAAATCCAAGTGGCCAGCAATGAGAGATAGACAGTGGAGGAAGCTAGGATGAAGCGAGGGACCCCTGGTGGACCCTGGAGAGACTCCTAGCTGCTACCTGGGGGAACACTATAAGCATTTCCTTTTCTAGGACTCTCAAGCTTTATAAGGGAAGGAAACTTTTTTTTTTTTTTGCGGTACGTGGGCCTCTCACTGCCGTGGCCTCTCCCATTGCCGAGCACAGGTTCCTGACACGCAGGCTCAGTGGCCGTGGCTCACGGGCCTAGCCGCTCCGCGGCATGTGGGATCTTCCTGGACCGGGGCACGAACCCGCGTCCCCTGCATTGGCAGATGGACTCTCAACCACTGCGCCACCAGGGAAGCCCAGGGAAGGAAACTTTTGAAGGCACTGAGTAAACTTGCATATCATTCCTCAGATCACCACCAATTCTGCCTGAGCTAAGGACAAGAGTGGTAAAATAAGAGTGAGTAGCCTTTGAATGCAGGTATATGAGCAGGTGAAATAATCAGAAGTAAAAGTCACAAGCCTTAACAACCAGGTATAGGGCAGAGTTAGTCACTGGCTGCCTAGATACCCTTAAGTTTTTAATGACTTCAGACATCTCCTTGGTTTGGACCTAGTTTGATTTTCTGACTCTGGCTGCTCTGATTGTTTGTTGAAGTTGATATTTGCCATCATGCTGACCCAATTCTATGTACAGACCAGGTTTCACTTATTGTCCCAACCCTGACTCCATTCTGTCCTATAGAGTTTGGTGAGATATGAGGAGGACCAAGCCAGTCAGCTCCTGGACTTTCTTCCCTCCTTTCATTTATCTGTTGAACACTTACTATGTGTCAGACACTGCATTAGATGCTGGGGATATACTAGTGAACAAAACTGACAAAAATCTCTGCACTTATGGAATTTACATTCTAGTTGAAGAGGCAGACAGTAAACAAATTGCAGAAATGTAATCTGTGATATATGGTTCTAAACCCAGAAATGAGGAGATGGTGGTTAAAAGTGTACATAGGGTGGCCAAAAGGGGTGACTTTTGAGTAAAAATTTGAAGGAGATTATATTAGTCTGGTAGGGCTGTCATAAAAAAAAATACTACAGACTGGGGGGCTTTAATAGCAGACTTATTTTCTCATAGTTCTGGAGGCTGGAAGTCCAACAGCAAGGTGCTGGTAGGGTTGATTTCTGGTGAGACTTCTCTTCCTAGTTTGCATGTGGCTCTGCACTTACTAGCTGTGTATTTTTTGGAAAGTTACTTTACTTCTTTGAGTCTTGGTTTCCTAATCTGTAAAACTGGAATAATAAAGAATCTACCTCAAAGAGCTATAGTAAGGATTAAATGAATTAAAGCCTGAAATGTGTTAGAATAGTTTCTGGTCCATAGTAAGTAGCAGATAAATGTTAGCTCTTATTATTATAAATGTTTGCCTTCCTGGAAATTATATACATTACCAACTAGCCAATCTTTGGTAACTCCAAATGTGTGGGTTGCTTGTCTCCTCTCCTGTAAGGTTCAGATGGGCTTATCAGGCTTTCATAGACAGCAGCATAGAGTCACAAATCAAAGGGCAAACTAAGTCCATTAGGAAAAGATAAGAGCCATTTGATGGGAACACTTGATTTGAATAAAAAATTCACAGGGCCAGAGGTAGGTTCAAAGTTTGGGGTGTAGAGAACCAAAGGTTTGGAGTCAGACAGAGGCAGGGCAGAGTACAGAGGAAGAAGGAGAGTTCAGTGTGACAGCAGGCCAGAAAGAAATGAGATGGTGTTCAGTATGGCTGCTGCAACGCCTCACCCCACTCCCCTAAACTCCCCACCCAACCCCCTCAGGAGAGCTTCATGAAAGGCCCTGACCAGGGTCTAGGATAATTTTGCAGTGGGAGGCTGATTCCCACTACCATTTTTCTAGCTCCATAAGATCTCCATGGTATTAAGTACCATGGGAGAGGGAGCCAAGGTGCCAACCAGCAGGTGTCTAATATTTCTATTTTGGGGACTGGAAGATAATATGTAAAAGTGGGTAAAGGTCTAGATGGACTAGGCTCAGCAAGGACCAATGGAAGGCAGGATGAATATGCAGAGATGGGAATAATTAGATATCAGCTTCCATAGGGTGGATAAAGATTTTGAATATGCTAAGGAAGACATATGTTTCATCTGTCTTGGAGCAGATGTTTCATCTCCAGTACAGCCTCAATCCAATAGTCATTGGTGCCTTTGAAGGTATTTTATACACCTCCATTGGTAGTCTCTGGCTTTTCTAGGTACCAACCACTAGGGTGTTACTAATAATCAGGAATTTTGGGGTAAATAACAGTCTGGAAGCTATAAGAGTTATGGAATGGTATATGTTGGGTAATGAAGCAATGCTGTGAATTATTATATGAGATTTTTGTGGTGATAAGGAACATTGACCAGCCAAATTGTCTGTAAGAAGTGTTTACAGGCTGGCATGGAGGCATAGTGCCTTTTGCTTGTGTTTGTGGAGATTGAGGGACCATTTTGTAGGGCAGCTTCCTGTTGCTTGCTTTTCTGTATAATAAAAAAATTGGGTGGTCTTTGTCCCTGATTCCTTGTAAGGAGACTCTAAATCCTTGGAATTCCCTGAGTGATAAGAGTGTCTTGGTTATTCATGGTAGGTCCCTGGATAGTTTCAGGATGGGGGCTGGCAGTGCTGGAAAGACCCAACCATGTGATTAAGGTTTGGGGATTTGAGTCACTTTATATTAACCTGACCTCCCAACCTCTGGAGAGAGAAGGCAGCTGGAGACTGAGTTCAATCATTTGGCCAATAATTCAATCAATCATACCTATGTAATGAAACCCCAGTAAAAACTCTGGACACCTGAAGCTGGACACCTGAGCTTGCTAGTTTGGTAATCATACATTGATGTGCTGGCAGGATGATGCATCCTGAGGACATGGAAGTTTCAGGTTTCCTCTGAGATCTCATTCTTTGTGCTTCTTCGTTTGGTCAATCTTGATTTGTATCCTTTATAATAAAACTGTAATCATAAGTACAGGGCTTTCCTGAGTTCTGTGAGTCATTCCAGTGAATTATGGTGTCTGAAGGAGTAGTAAGAACCCTGAAGGTTTATAGCCAGTTGGTTGGAAGTGTGGGTGGCCTCGGTTACAATACAAGTTTCTAAGTCAATATTAGGATATTTGAAGCCATACCATGAAGTTAAAACATGAAAAATCTATATCTATATGACTGTAGAGACCAGTTTCAACCCAACTGAGACTTTTAATCTCTTAGTTATAATGTTCTAGAAAGAAAGTTTGGCTTAGCCAAGTCTATGAATTATTCCTCTAACTTAGGTAACATTTTTTTCTCCAATTAACTGCAAGTTTTAATGCCATGGGTCTGAGGCAAGGTAGCCAGGATTGGGGTAGAGGTGACCAAAACCTTCAGCTTCCAGGTGGTCATTTATTTGGGTGATAGTATAGATAAACAGGGAAGGAACTTTTAACTTACCTGGTGAACTCTTAGGAATTTGTCAAACATTTCTGACTGTTTTAGGGACTTGCTTAGTAATTTCTGAGAGATGACCAAGTGCCATGGTAATGTCTCATAGTAGCTGGCCAAGGTGCATAATCTTGAAGGCATTCTTCCACTTTTCACTTGCCTTATGTGAATGAGGCTCTAGGCACTGGAAGTCATGGCATCATCAAGCCTCCTATCAATAGATCTGGTCAGAAGGAGTGGGACATGGTCTCAGATAGTAACTGCGGCCCCAGTAATTTTGATAGAGGGACACTCATCAATTTTTCTTACATTGGAATTCATGGACAAGAACTGAAATTCCATGGCCCAGGTGCGGCTGACCTCATTCCTTAGCAGAAGCAACAAATGGCATCATTGTGCCCTTGATGGGTAAGGCCATCAAGCACATTGCCTAGCACTATCAGAAGACCTACACAGTTCTGGATCACTGCTCAGCTCTCTGCAGTCCATGCAATTCATGAGAGTAGGTATGTGATATATTTTCTCTCAAATCTGAAGGTTAGAATAAAGTAGTTTCCAGAAGTGCAGGTGAATTTCTCTGGGAGTGATGCTTGCAGTATGCTGGGGTATGTATGATGCTAACGAACAAGGGCTTGGTACTCTACTCACATCCTTGCCAGCTGCGTGGAGAGTGTCATCTGTGGGAGTTGGAACTTTCAACCTTGTCTCTACCTTCCACTCCAGCCCCTTCACTCATATGAGCAATGGAAGACCAAGAAGACTGAGAGCCTCAGGGAATTTTGTTCCAACATCACTCCCAACCAGTGGTTCTCAGGTGTTGAGCCAGATGGGGCATTTTTGAGGGTTCACATATTCTGAGAACTATTGGAAATTGCATCCTGAAGTGGCCTAGTTAAAATAAAATAGACTGAGGCTAGGCTACAGAATCCAAATAGGGCTAGATGAGCAGAAGTGATCAAATTATAAAGGTGAACAGGCTAGGGAATGAGGGTCAGCAATACATGTGAAGGGTAGAAGCAAGTGGAAGAAAGAAAATCTGGAGGAAACCTTTGACCCAAAGTCCACATGCTCATGAAGGCATTTTATTTGGTATCCATGGCTGTTGGTGCAGGTATGCTGGAATCCAATAGAAGAGCCAAAGCAAAATGAATGTGCAGCTCCAGCATTGTCAGTATCAAGTCTTTTCAATTCTACATCTTTATCTACTTGCAAATCTGTCCTTCCCTCTCTCCTGTGCAGTTGCTTTCTAAGTTTTTGAGATTCTATCTCTGCAATACTTCTCAATCTACTTCTATGGTGACTAGAGTGATACATCTAAAACATGAATTTAAGTACCTTCAAAGCCTCCTCGTTTCCTACAGGATTAAATACTAATGTCAGATAGCATATAAAGAAGACTTTTTATGATCTTGCCCCTGCTTATTTCTCCATCCTCGTCTCTCACCACTTCCCCTCTCTCTCTAGCCACAATGACTTATTGGTATTTCCTGGAACATGCCATTCTATTACATTCCTTCACGACTTAGTTCCTCTGTATATTGTCTGGAATGTTCTACTCTTGTATGTCTGGCAAATTCCTACTAGTCCTCTAAGACTTTATGCCTCTCTGAATTCTTTTCTGACTACCAAGGCATAGTTGAACACCCATTCTTTACAGATGTCTTCTATTTTAGCACCTACTGCAATGAGTTGTAATGATTGAAAATCTGTTTCTAGAGAGCATGGGCCATGTCTAATTGATTTCTGTGGTTTCAGAGCCTGGCACAGTGCCTGACACATAGTAGGATCCCAAATTATCTCTGAATGGGGAAGTGAAATGCTTTAAAAGCAGGAGAAACTTGTCAACAAGTTCAGGTTGTTGATAATCTCTTGGATTCAAGGTTTGATGTCTGAAGTATGTGATATTGATTCCTTCATTGATTTAACAAGTGTTTATTGAACATCTACTGTAAACCAGGCATGGGAATACAATGATAAACAAAAATAGTTGTGTTCTTCACTGCTCTCAGGGGGTTGAGGATTTATTGGGGGAAACTGTTACAGCATTTGTTTGAATTACTACATAAAATAGAACATATTCTGGGTTTGTCTCGTCATATCAGCTGGAGATTTTCTCTAACACAAGGCTTTCTGCAATATGGGGTCAAAACCTTTGCCTGTTGGGCTACTTTGGCTTCATGAATGATGCAAGTTTCTCTCTAGTTCTTCAGCACATAAAACTACAACAAATTAAACACAACATGTAAAATAGTTGAACATCTTATTTTAATCCAAGCAAAACGTTGTCCTCAGAAATATGTGGACTTTACATCAATGACTTTATAGTTTACCAAGTGCTTTTGCATTTATAGTGGTATTTGGTTTTGCTTGTAGGAAAACCAAAGGAATATAGGGGGAGCGTTCAAAAATCAACAAAACAGGATCACTTTCTTAGGCTGTAGGGACTACCTTTAGACAGTGAGACATTATCAATATATATACCCAAGAAAATAAAGATTCTAGTCCCCCTGCTAAAAGCCAATATAAGACACAAACTTTTAACCTGCATTGTTACTGGAGGAACGAAAGAAGCTGCCAGGTCCTGGCATGTTGAAAATAGAAAAAAACAAAACCCCAAAAAATCCAAAACATAGCTCCTGTGAATATCAGATATGAGAAAGTTCAAACAAACCCAAACCAGGTTACTGTTCCTACAGGCTCCTACTAACTTGATATCCCCTGAGGGTTGGGTTCTATTTTCTTCTCCGTTGGGGTTAGCTATAAACAAGGATAAACTTGGAGTCAAGGTGACCAGCGATGTACAATCAGTTAGGTCCGTTCAAAGGCATACTGGCCAGAATTGCAGGGGATAGACATTCTGTTTTAAGTGTCACTTAAGACAGGGGTTTATCTTTCTTGAATTTGGCTATGCTATTTTCCCTTCAGTCCCCCAGCTGAAGGTGATAACTAACTAGTAATTGCCGCAGAATGGAGAAGCAATTTTCTTTCTTTTAGGTAGCATGCTGCTGTGGCAGAGACACATGGCCACAAGGATTCAATTATAAAACTCTCATTTTGATACATAAAAAGATTACAAACAAAGCACAGGGCAAAATAAAGTTGCAATTTCAGCTTGAGTCCAAAGTAGTTGACAATCTCCTAAATTGAAGCTAAAGTTATTTTGCTTAATTAGGAGTTAAAAAAATCATTTCATAAAAGTCATAGTATTATGTACCAGTTAGTCTATTAATATTTTTCCCCCTTTCTGAGGGTCTCAGAGAAAAACAACATTTTTCTTGATCATCTTTTTAAGATAAAAATCGTAGGCCAGGTAGAGCTTTCAAGCTTCTTTCTAGGATTTAGGGAAGGAAGGAAGGAAATGGGGAGAGGATAAAATTGCAGATTATTTCATACCTTTTACCAGTTCTAAATAGAAACGTACTTTGGCCTTTTGATGCACTGGTTTTTCCAAAAAAGGAGTTTTGGCTTTGGCCTAAAATCCCTCTGGAACCATTGTCCTGTCCATTTAAGTGCAACCCCAGGAGGGCTAGTATAGTGATACATTTCACATATAAACTTTAGTGTAAAATAACTTAGTGTACAAGACGTTGGATTCTTTATCTCAACAGCAGCAAATATGTATGTACAAATGGAAGCTACTTTTCTCAAAACCGGACTCTGTCCATTTCCTGAATTAACTTTACCATTGTCGTTTGGTTGTTGTTTTTGATGGGCAGAGGTGCAATTGGGATGAGGGAAGGGAGTTCTTGCACTGGTCAAGTGGCCAGGCAGATTTACCAAGGAGCTCACTCTGGCTCCAGAAAGGGGAGTAGGTCATCCCTACTTCCCGGAACTGGATCACTCCCACTCCCTGAAACTGGGAGCAGATCATCCCCACTCCCCGCTGAAGAAGGAAGGCAGTCACTGCCTAGCTCTCTGCCACCTGCGACTCTGGACTTGACTGTTCCCATGAGACCTTCAAAGGATCTGAATGTGGCCGATTTCTGCATGTCTCCAAGCTTCCTGCAGATGGCAGAGCCCATGGTGGACAGGGCAGCTGACGTCTTTTGTTTCATGTAGGCTTTGGAGACCTGAGCATCGTGCCAGCTCTTGGACGGATTCTGCCTCAGCCCCACCAAGGCAGTCAGGTACAACTTCCTCTTGAGCTCCACGCAGCGTCTCTCTTTGGCTGCCAGCGCACAGCGTAGGGTTACGATTTCTGCCTCCAATTTACCAAGCTCAGATTTGAGCTCCTTTTTCTCCGCCTCTGTGAGATCCTCTGTTTTGGCAGTCTGGTGGGATTCATACGTGGCCACAGAGGTCTCTATCATGGCGCCTGGCATAGACTGAGAAAGAAGTTCTTCATGAAGGGAGTCCAGGTCCAATTCTTGGTAGAGATAGTCGAACTCATGGCCAGAGGAAAGGTAGTCTTGGCCAGCAGAGTCGAAGTCTAGGCCTTCGGGGTCAGACTGTAGGGTGGGGTGGGACGCATCCATAACTTAGCCAGTGGAATGGATGCTGTGGCCAGTGGGTCAGTGTCCTGGCTGCGGAATAGATGCCTTGGTTTACCGGGTCCACTTCCGGGTGGGGTTGGGGGTGTGACTGGGGGTTAGGGTAGGTTGGGTTGGGGTCGTGGAGGCAGAGGTGAGACTTCTGGCCCGAAGGGCTCGGAGGACAGAACTTGGACTCAGTCTGTGTACCTCCAATGCTCATAGTGGTTTAGAAATCACAACGTCCCTGTGAGGTAGGTGCTTCCACAGTTGTCAGGGAGGAGAGATATTTTCCCTCCTGCCTCAGAGGTGACTGGTCCTGCCCTTCAAACCAAGTCTGACTCCCCTTACGGACCTCTTTCCACCACAGCAGCCATTTTTAAAACCTTGAAAATCAGTTGAACTTTTTGTGCTAACAGAAATTTATGACAAAGCCTCATACATACAATAAATAAAAGCTGCCTCAAAGTGGGGAAGGGAGTCTAGGACTCCTGGTCTTGTACCCCCCCAATTTTCCCTTCCCAGGCTCCCAAAGGGGCCTGAGAAACTCCTGGCACCACTCATAAGGTGTATATGAAGGCCCCTCGAAACTCTTAAGTCCAACAGTGCTCCCATGGCATGAAGTATCAACAGTGCCAAAGGCTTGGGATAGTGGAACTTAGAAAGTGAGTTTGACCAGTCACAATTGTCTGTTATTTTGGGGAGGGAAAGGGAGGGAGAATGAGTAAATCTATAATAGTTGTGTCAAGTTTAAGCTTAAGAAAAGCAAACGCTACTGTACTATGAGAATTTAAGAGAGAAGAAATAAGATATATGCAAATAGACAGTGCATGGATTTTCAATGTTGCAGTTGCATTTTCTTTCTTTTCCAAGCATCCATTTACATTTCTGAAGGCATGTGTGTCCATATACATGGTTATCAGTTGTGGGAGGTGGTCTGCACAGAAAAGTAGTAGTAGTTGAACAGGCTCTGTCAGGATGCCAATGTACCATGTCCCCTACTTCTATTCAGAGCTGGTAATTTATACAGCGGAAAAATCAGGACTTCAACCCAGTAATGGCAGGTGGTCAGGTATCATTTAGCTCATTGCCTGGCTGCCCGTTACCAGGGAATAGCCTTGAGCAAGTCTTAGTTTCTAGTGGTTTTGTTGGATATTCTGGTAGTTCTTGCAAGCATGATCTTGTGGAACCTGATATGATCCTCAGCAAATTTCAGCTGTTTGCCATACTCATGTCTATGTAGCTATAATGAAGCATCTAGCTGGGCATCCAAACCAACTTCAAACCTTTGGATTTATACTTAATAATCCTTTCATATAGCTCAGTAGTGTTTATTATTGTCTTACTTTGAAGTATGTGCCTCCTTGGATTAAAAAATGAGGATTGTCCTTGTTGGAAACATGAAGGCTAATGAGGGATTTGGCTGTGTGTATAAAGGCCTGAAAAGGGCAGTAAGGACTGCCTAGAAACTGTTTTGTTCCAGAGGCTGAACTCTTCCTCAGTCGCCTGCAGAATCGCTAGTGGTTTCAGGAATGTTCTGACCCTGAACCAGTGCTCTTCTTTTAAAACTGAGGATGAAGGGTAAAGAAACTCCTGAATTACACGGAGCATACATTTGCCTATTCCAAGTTGAGATTCCAGATAACCAGATTTGAGCTTGCACTTGATTACCCTTCTCTGAATTGTTTCAGCCACCAACCTCACTACCTATTTTCTTATTTCTATGTTTCCTCACCCTTCAGTTCAAAGTATGAAATCTTTTGTTAAGCTGTGATTCTTTTTGGTAGGGTAATGATTTCCCTCATAGCAAAATTTACCTGACCTCTCTGAGCAACTTCGTTTCCATATCCCAAATCAAAACATGGCCTCTGAATATTGGCCATAAAAAGAAACGAAATTGAGTTATTTGTAGTGAGGTGGATGGACCTAGAGTCTGTCATACAGAGTAAAGTAAGTCAGAAAGAGAAAAACAAATACCGTATGCTAACACGTATATATGGGATTAAAAAAAAATGGTTCTGAAGAACCTAGGGTCAGGACAGGAATAAAGACGCAGACATAGAGAATGGACTTGAGGACATGGGGAGGGGGAAGGGTAAGCTGGGACAAAGTGAGAGAGTGGCATGGACATATATACACTACCAAATGTAAAATAGCTAGCTAGTGGGAAGCAGCTGTGTGTTAAAAATATATGTTATATATGTTAAAAAAACCCAAAAAACAAAACAAACAAAGAAAAACATAGCCTCTGGAAAGGGGCCTCCTAGCTAGTAATATTCTGACCTCCTGAGTAGGCCTGAAAAAATAAGTTACACAGTGGAACAGTCCATTTTATTAGGCTTATGCATAACCACATACAAAACAACACATAGGTTTTGAAAACGTAGATATATCAAATGAAATTTTACTTAATTTATAGTGAATCTAACCAACTGTTTGAATAAACTATCTTTTTAAGATGTAAAATACCAAACTATTGCCCCACGATTTTAGAACCTCAGCTCTCTAGATTAGACAATGAAATAATCAGTATTCCACAGAAAGTCTCACAAACCTGTTCATCTGAAACTGAAAGATTTTGATGCTATTTGTGTACTAAAAACAGCCAAAATATTTGATTCAGTAACCTCTGAAGAAAGAGCTTGAAAATTATTTTTAATCCCACAATGGATTGCTATATTTTTTTCCCAAGAAAGACGTTATTGACCCATTTTTTTTAACATCTTTATTGGAGTATAATTGCTCCACAATGATGTGTTAGTTTCTGCTTTATAACAAAGTGAATCAGTTATACATATACATATGTTCCCATATCTCTTCCCTCTTGCGTCTCCCTCCCTCCCACCCTCCCTATCCTACCCCTCTAGGTGGTCACAAACCACTGAGCTGATCTCCCTGTGTTATGTGGCTGCTTCCCACTAGCTATCTATTTTACGTTTGGTAGTATATATATGTCCATGCCACTCTCTCGCTTTGTCACAGCTTACCCTTCCCCCTCTCCATATCCTCAAGTCCATTCTTTAGTAGGTCTGTGTCTTTATTCCCATATTGACCCATTTTTAGCAAAGAATAAACTTTGAATTATTTTTCTAGTAAGGATGATGGACTTATACCAATCCTTTGTAAATGTAAAGGTAAATGATACAACAAAATGGTGTTTTTCTCTTAATGTTTAGAAGCCTGTATGTTATGTTTTAGAAATAAATTATTGAAACTTGAATGTAAAAGCAAAGTCATACCACTCACCAGGTCTGGGTTGTTTGGGGATGGAAGGAACGAGATTGTAGTAATTGATACTTGAGTCTAGAAATGATTAGGGACTTGTACCAGTGTCAGCCGTTTTAACCACTTGACTTCTTTTGTTATGGAACGTCAATGCAGAGCTTCCTGATTACATCAGCTCTTGTAAAATAATCCACATTGGTGGTTCAGATTGCTTCTAAAGAACTGACAACTCACCCTGTAGTCCGGTCATTTGCACTGCTAGATTTAACCATAGTGAGATCTCTAGGACTTTATTTCTATGATGACAGACCTACTACCGTGAACATTTTGTTCATTTTAGCTGAAAAACAGGAAAAATGTTTAAATGTTTAATTGGGCCTGAAAATAAGGCATATAGTTGAAAACCTAATCCAGTAAGAATGTTTCAAGAGTAGGAGGAGAAAATTGGTAGTTAGGCTTTTCTTGTGGAAAGCCATAATATTATATTTGATTTCAGTTTGCAAGTTATTTTCATAACTGTCTCACATCATAGCCCAGCTCCATCTGTAATATATGCAGTGAGTCACCTTCCCCATAGATATTCTCCAGCATGAACTGGAATATTTGCTGCAGTTTACAGATGCACAGGTTATGGGTAACAATCCTCACATTTCAGTAGTTGAGTTGGTCTTCATTTAGAACCAGGGTGACATTTCCTTTTAGCAGCCCTTCTACATGAACTAATTAACTTAAAAAAATAGTGAGGTATATTATAGTGTAGGATTTTCTTCTCTGAAGCCCAAACATACTATCAGGATATTAAATTGGAGCTTATTTTAAGTTGGAGAGTTATTCACTCTCTTTGGTGGTGTATTTAATTGTAGCGGGAATCCTTGGGGCAATCAAATTAAAATTCAGAATCTGGTTGAATCTGAAGAACTAATGTTCTCCTCTCCGCATTTGCATGAGATGATATGTATGGGATGAAGGGGCTTGTTAGGAGGAATTTTACGTATGGATCCTCAGAGGTAGAAGAAGAGGAATGACAGGGGAGTGGAGGGGCGAAGAGAAGGGAAAAGAAAATGATCAAAAGATATAGGAACTTCCCTAGATTAAAAATGAAGATTCTTCCTGTTGGAAACGTGAAGGCTGTGTATATAAAGACCTACAAAGGGTAGTAAGGGCTCTTTAAACACTATTTTGTTCCAGAGAATGGACTTTTCTTTTGATGCTTGCAGAAACTAGTGGTTCCAAGAATTTTCTCAGACTCTGAACCAGAAACTACCCTCATAATGCTGAAGATGAAGGGCAAAGAAGCCCAAGAACTAAACTAAATAAAGGGCAGTATGAGGAGACTTTAGGGGGAATTTCACAACAGAAGGTGTTCTCATTCCCTTTTTTCATTTGGCTGAGGAAAGTGGGGGAAACAGATTATCCCTTCCCAGAAGTTTTGATTTTGTTTTTTCTCCTTACGTGTTGGAGGATAGCAGGTTGGATGGTAAGTCCTGGGGACAACAGTAGGGAGTCATATAAGAGAAGAATGTAGGTGAAGCTGGCACATGAGTCAGTAAAGACTTGGTCAATTATGGGCTGGTAGAAGTAGGTTGTGCTCTGCTAAGGAACTCAGGGTTCGGTGTGTTTCTCTAGTCAGGATCTAGAAATTAGGAGGATTCCTTAAAAGGGAACAGGGGGGGCTTCCCTGGTGGCGTAGTGGTTGAGAGTCCGCCTGCCGATGCAGGGGACACGGGTTCGTGCCCCGGTCCGGGAAGATCCCACATGCTGCGGAGCGGCTGGGCCCGTGAGCCATGGCCGCTGAGCCTGCGCGTCCGGAGCCTGTGCTCGGCAACGGGAGAGGCCACAGCAGTGAGAGGCCCGCATACCGCCAAAAAAAAAAAAAAAAAAGGGAACAGGGGGTTGTAAAAAGACATTTTGACACTTGCTTCTCACTATCACCCTCCTCCCCAGCCAATACACTTCCTGAATTACATGCAGTTTCAACAAAGGCATAGGCTGCTATTAAAATGTCTGTAAGGGACCCATTTTACTTGACCCTTAATTAAGCAGGAAAATTTACCTGGAGGATGTTCAGATTTTGAGTGCTAGGAGATACACTTTCCCTCAAGGGACTGGGCACACACTGGACATCCACAGAGAGAACAGATTAGAAGCACATGTAAGGGCTGGTCCCGAGCATAGAGGACTCCAAGAAGTGACTGGGGAGACTTGGTGGCTTGGGGTGGTGGTGTGCTTAAGCCCTGAAGCTTGGCTCTGAGGGTTTAGAACTAGCAAAATGTGGGGGCCAAAGCAGTTTGACTCACTTGTAGCCGGTGGCTGCAGAGACCTGGGGGCAATCAAGCTGCTAACAGAAAACTCACAATCTTTTAAAGATTATGACCATTGTGGTGAATTTGTTGTAACACATAAAACCTAAGGCTTGGACTCTACTCCATAGTTGCTTAGCTATTCTTGTCTTAAATCTGTCGTGCGTGCTATGGCAACAGCATAATTACTTTATTTCCTCGATTCTGAGACACAATCAATTGTAAGACACATCTTCATTTTAATAAGAGGTTTCTAGGAGGAAGAACCTGTATTAGAGCACACACTGATTAAATCATGCAATCCCAATTTTAGAAACATTAAAACTCCATAAAATGTGAATGTTAGAAGTGAAGAAATACAGTAGTAATGCAGCAAACTATAAACACTAATGGCTCTGCTTGATTCTTCTACGGGAGTTAAAAATGGACCTTCATTTGTACTGGTTCCTCTTTTTCTGAAAGAAAAGGCAGAAGGGAAATTAGCATTTATTAAGTATCTGCTACAATAATAAAAATAATGGCCCCTCCCTCCCCCCGGCCTGAGTGAGCCAGAGCCCCCGAATCAGCTGCTCCTTTAACCCCGTCCTGTCTGAGCGAAGAACAGACGCCCTCCAGCGACGTACATGCAGAGGTGGGGCCAAATCCAAAGCTGAACCCCGGGAGCTGTGCGAACAAAGAGAAAGGGAAATTTCTCCCAGCAGACTCAGGAGCAGCGGATTAAATCTCCACAATCAACTTGATGTACCCTGCAACTGTGGAATACCTGAATAGACAACGAATCATCCCAAATTGCGGAGGTGGACTTTGAGAGCAAGATATATTATTTTTTCCCCTTTTCCTCTTTTTGTGAGTGTGTATGTGTATGCTTCTGTGTGAGATTTTGTCTGTATAGCTTTGCTTTCACCATTTGTCCTAGGGTTCTGTCTGTCCCTTTTTTGTTTCTTTGTTTTTTTACTTAAAAAATTTTTTTCCTAATAATTATTTTTTATTTTAATAACTTTATTTTATTTTATCCTCTTTATTCCTTCCTTTCTTTCTTTCTTTCTTTCTTTCTTTCTTTCTTTCTTTCTTTCTT
>NW_021703782.1:57183115-57189879 GCF_005190385.1 Monodon monoceros
TTCTTTCTTTCTTTCTTTCTTTCTTTCTTTCTTTCTTTCTTTCTTTCCTTCTTTCTTTCTACTTTTTCTCCCTTTTATTCTGAGCCGTGTGGATGAAAGGCTCTTGGTGCTGCAGCCAGGAGTCAGTGCTGTGCCTCTGAGGTGGGAGAGCCAACTTCAGGACACTGGTCAACAAGAGACCTCCCAGCTCCACGTAATATCAAGTGGCAAAAATTTCCCAGAGATCTCCATCTCAACACCAGCACCCAGCTTCACTCAACGACCAGCAAGCTACAGTGCTGGACATCCTATGCCAAACAACTAGCAAGACAGGAACACAACCCCACCCATTAGCAGAGAGGCTGCCTAAAATCATAATAAGTCCACAGACACCCCAAAACACACCACCAGATGTGGACCTGCCCACCAGAAAGACAAGATCCAACCTCATCAACCAGAACACAGGCACTAGTCCCCTCCACCAGGAAGCCTACACAACCCACTGAACCAACCTCACCCACTGGGGGCAGACACCAAAAACAACGGAAACTACGAACCTGCAGCCTGCGAAAAGGAGACCCCAAACACAGTAAGTTAAGCAAAATGAGAAGAGAAAAACACACAGCAGATGAAGGAGCAAGATAAAAACCCACCAGACCTAACAAATGAAGAGGAAATAGGCAGTCTACCTGAAAAATAGTTCAGAATAATGATAGTAAAGATGATCCAAAATCTTGGAAATAGAATAGAGAAAATGCAAGAAACATTTAACATAGACCTAGAAGAATTAAAGAGGAAACAAGCAATGATGAACAACACAATAAATGAAATTAAAAATACTCTAGATGGGATCAATAGCAGAATAACCGAGGTAGAAGAACGGATAAGTGACCTGGAAGATAAAATAGTGGAAATAACTACTGCAGAGCAGAATAAAGAAAAAACAATGAAAAGAACTGAGGACAGTCTCAGAGACCTCTGGGACAACATTAAATGCAACAACATTCGAATTATAGGGGTTCCAGAAGAAGAAGAGAAAAAGAAAGGGACTGAGAAAATATTTGAAGAGATTATAGTTGAAAAGTTCCTTAATATGGGAAAGGAAATAGTCAATCAAGTCCAGGAAGCACAGAGAGTCCCATACAGGATAAATCCAAGGAGAAAAACACAAAGACAAATATTAATCAAACTGTCAAAAATTAAATACAAAGAAAACATATTAAAAGCAGCAAGGGAAAAACAACAAATAACACACAAAGGAATCCCCATAAGGTTAACAGCTGATCTTTCAGCAGAAACTCTGGAAGCCAGAAGGGAGTGGCAGGACATATTGAAAGTGATGAAGGAGAAAAACCTACAACCAAGAATACTGTACCCAGCAAGGATCTCATTCAGATTTGATGGAGAAATTAAGACCCTTACAGACAAGCAAAAGCTGAGAAGGTTCAGCACCACCAAACCAGCTTTACAACAAATGCTAAAGGAACTTCTCTAGGCAAGAAATACAAGAGAAGGAAAAGACCTACAATAACAAACCCAAAACAATTAAGAAAATGGGAATAGGAACATACATATCGATAATTACCTTAAATGTAAATGGATTAAATGCTCCCACCAAAAGACACAGACTGGCTGAATGGATATAAAAACAAGACCCATATATATGCTCCCTACAAGAGACCCACTTCAGACCTAGGGAGATGTACAGAATGAAAGTGAGGGGATGGAATAAGATATTCCATGCAAATGGAAACCAAAAGAAAGCTGGAGTAGCAATTCTCATATCAGATAGAATAGACTTTAAAATAAAGACTATTACAAGAGACAAAAAAGGACACTACATAATGATCAAGGGATCGATCCAAGAAGAAGATATAACAATTGTAAATATTTATTCACCCAACATAGGAGCACATCCATACATAAGGCAAATACTAACAGCCATAAAAGGGGAAATCGACAGTAACACATTCATAGTAGGGGACTTTAACACCCCACTTTCACCAGTGGACAGATCATCCAAAATGAAAATAAATAAGGAAGCACAAGCTTTAAATGATACATTAAACAAGATGGACTTAATTGATAATTATAGGACATTCCATCCAAAAACAACAGAATACACATTTTTCTCAAGTGCTCATGGAACATTCTTCAGGATAGATCATATCTTGGGTCACAAAGCCTTGGTAAATTTAAGAAAATTGAAATTCTATCAAGTATCTTTTCCGACCACAATGCTATGAGATTAGATATCAATAACAGGAAAAGATCTGTAAAAAATATAAACACATGGAGGCTAAACAATACACTACTTAATAACGAAGTGATCACTGAAGAAATCAAAGAGGAAATCAAAAAATACCTAGAAACAAATGACAATGGAGACACGACGACCCAAAACCTATGGGATGCAGAAAAAACAGTTCTAAGAGGGAAGTTTATAGCAATACAATCCTACCGTAAGAAACAGGAAACATCTCGAATAAACAACCTAACTTTGCACCTAAAGCAATTAGAGAAAGAAGAACAAAAAAACGCGAAAGTTAGCAGAAGGAAAGAAATCATAAAGATCAGATCAGCAATAAATGAAAAAGAAATGAAGGAAACGATAGCAAAGATCAATAAAACTAAAAGCTGGTTCTTTGAGAAGATAAACAAAATTGATAAACCATTAGCCAGACTCATCAAGAACAAAAGGGAGAAGACTCAAATCAATAGAATTAGAAATGAAAAAGGAGAAGTAACTACTGACACTGCAGAAATACAAAACATCATGAGAGATTACTACAAGCAACTCTATGCCGATAAAATGGACAACCTGGAAGAAGTGGACAAATTCTTACAAAGGCACAACCTGCCAAGACTGAATCAGGAAGAAATAGAAAATATGAACAGACCAATCACAAGCACTGAAGTTGAAACTGTGATTAAAAATCTTCCAACAAACAAAAGCCCAGGACCGGATGGTTTCACAGGCGAATTCTTTCAAACATTTAGAGAAGAGCTAACACCTATCCTTCTCAAACTCTTCCAAAATATAGCAGAGGGAGAACACTCCCAAACTCATTCTACGAGGCCACTATCACCCTGATACCAAAATCAGACAAAGATGTCACAAAGAAAGAACATTACAGGCCAGTATCACTGATGAACATAGATGCAAAAATCCTCAACAAAATACTAGCAAACAGAATGCAACAGCACATTAAAAGGATCATACACCATGATCAAGTGGGGTTTATTCCAGGAATGCAAGGATTCTTCAATATACACAAATCAATCAACGTGATACACCATATTAACAAATTGAAGGAGAAAAACCATATGATCATCTCAATAGATGCAGGGAAAGCTTTCGACAAAATTCAACACTCATTTATGATAAAAACCCTGCAGAAAGTAGGCATAGAGGGAACTTTCCTCAACATAATAAGGCCATATATGACAAACCCACAACCAACATTGTCCTCAATGGTGAAAAACAGAAACTATTTCCACTAAGATCAGGAACAAGACAAGGTTGCCCACTCTCACCACTCTTATTCAACATAGTTTTGGAAGTTTTAGCCACAGCAATCAGAGAAGAAAAGGAAATAAAAGGAATCCAAATTTGAAAAGAAGAAGTAAAGCTGTCACTGTTTGCAGATGACATGATACTATACATAGAGAATCCTAAAGATGCTATCAGAAAACTACTAGAGCTAATCAATGAATTTGGTAAAGTAGCAGGATACAAAGTTAATGCACAGAAATCTCTGACATTCTTATACACTAATGATGAAAAATTGGAAAGTGAAATTAAGAAAACACTCCCATTTACCATTACAACAAAAAGAAAAAATATCTAGGAATAAACCTACCTAAGGAGACAAAAGACCTGTATGCAGAAAATTATAAGACACTGATGAAAGAAATTAAGGATGATACAAATAGATGGAGAGATATACCATGTTCTTGGGTTTGAAGAATCAACATTGTGAAAATGAGCATACTACCCAAAGCAATCTACAGATTCATGCAATCCCTATCAAACTACTACTGGCATTTTCCACAGAACTAGAACAAAAAATTTCACAATCTGTATGGAAACACAAAAGACCCCGAATAGCCAAAGAAATCTTGAGGAGGAAAAACAGAGCTGGAGGAATCAGGCTCCCTGACTTCAGACTATACTACAAAGCTACAGTAATCAAGACAGTATGGTACTGGCACAAAAACAGAAAGATAGATCAGTGGAACAGGATAGAAAGCCCAGAGATAAACCCACGCACATATGGTCACCTTATCTTTGATAAAGGAGGCAGGAATGTAGAGTGGAGAAAGGACAGCCTCTTCAATAAGTGGTCCTGGGAAAACTGAGCAGGTACATGTAAAATATGAGATTAGAACACTCCCTAACACCATACACAAAAATAAGCTCAAAATGGATTAAAGACCTAAATGTAAGGCCAGAAACTATCAAACTCTTAGAGGAAAACATAGGCAGAACACTCTATGACATAAATCACAGCAAGATCCTTTTTGACCCATCTCCTAGAGAAATGGAAATAAAAACAAAAATAAACCAATGTGACCTAATGAAACTTAAACGCTTTTGCACAGCAAAGGAAACCATAAACAAGACCAAAAGACAACCCTCAGAATGGGAGAAAATATTTGCAAATGAAGCAACTGACAAAGAATTAATCTCCAAAATTTACAAGCAGCTCATGCAGCTCAATAACAAAAAAACAAACAACCCAATCCAAAAATGGGCAGAAGACCTAAATAGACATTTCTCCAAGGAAGATATACAGATTGCCAACAAACACATGAAAGAATACCCAACATCATTAGAGAAATGCAAATCAAACCTACAATGAGATATCATGTTACACCAGTCAGAATGGCCATCATCAAAAAGTCTAGAAACAATAAATGCTGGAGAGGGTGTGGAGAAAAGGGAACACTCTTGCACTGTGGTGGGAATGTGAATTGGTACAGCCACTATGGAGAACAGTATGGAGGTTCCTTAAAAAAGTAAAAATAGAACTACCATATGACCCAGCAATCCCACTACTGGGCATATACCCTGAGAAAACCAAAATTCAAAAAGAGTCATGTACCAAAATGTTCATTGCAGCTCTATTTACAATAGCCAGGAGATGGAAACAACCTAAGTGTCCATCATCGGATGAATGGATAAAGAAGATGTGGCACATATATACAATGGAATATTACTCAGCCATAAAAAGAAACGAAATTGAGTTATTTGTGGTGAGGTGGATGGACCTAGAGTTTGTCATACAGAGTGAAGTAAGTCAGAAAGAGAAAGTTAAATACCGTATGCTAACACATATATATGGAATCTAAGAAAAAAAATGTCATGAAGAACCTAGGGCTAAGATGGGAATAAAGACACAGACCTACTAGAGAATGGACTTGAGGATATGGGGAGGGGGAAGGGTAAGCTGTGACAAAGTGAGAGAGTGGCATGGACATATATACACGACCAAACGTAAAATAGATAGCTAGTGGGAAGTAGCCTCATAGCACAGGAAGATCAGCTCGGTGCTTTGTGACCACCTGGAGGGGTGGCATAGGGAGGTTGGGAGGGAGGGAGATGCAATAGGGAAGAGATATGGGAACATATGTATATGTATAACTGATTCACTTTGTTATGCAGCAGAAACTAACACACCATTGTAAAGCAATTATACCCCAATAAAGATGTTAAAAAAATAATGGAGATACCTAATGTTAATTGATTACTTATTATGTGCCGGGAATTGTTCTAAGTGTTTTCACATATGTTATTTCATTTAATCCTCATAATAATCTTGAGAGGTAGGTATTAGAAATACTATTAATCTCTGTGAGACTCAGTTTTCCATTTCTGCAGATCAAGAAACTGAGATGCACAGAAAATAACTTGCAACATAGTTATTAAGTAGCAAATTTGGGATATTACTCTATAAACCTAGGGCTGCTTCATTTTTTTAAACTCATACTTAAACTCTTTATTATCTTTCTTACTTCTGAAATATAAATATGCATGTAAAAGTATATATATGTACTTCAAAAAATTATAAATGTAAATAACTATGTACTCACCACTCAACTAACAAAATGTGTTTCCAGTGTTTTTGAAGCATGATACGTGTCCTTCTTATTCTATTTCCTTCCACCCAGTTAACCTCTATTCGAAATTTTTGGGGTGATCATTCCTTTTTTTCTTCATAAGTTTTTACCTCTTTTGTGTCTATAGATAATGTGTTATTTAGTTTTGCCAGTTTTTGAACTTTATTTTTATTGAGGTATGATTGACACATAACAGTTTAGGGGGTATACTATAATGATTTGATATTTGTATATTTCTTGACCCTTGAACAACAGAGGTTTGGACTGCACAGGTCCATTTATACATGGATTTTTTCAGTAAATACGTACTTTAGTACTACATGATCCACAGTTGCTTAAATCCATAGTTGTGGAACCATGGATATATTGGGCCAACTGTACATTATATGTAGATTTTCAGCTCTGAGGGGATTGGCATCCCTAACCCACGTGTTGTTCAAGGGTCAACTTTATTGTGAAATGATCACTATAATAAATCTAGTTAACATCTGTCACTATTTTTGAATGTTGTATAAATGGAATCATACCTTATGTATTCTTCTGTGACTTGCCCACTGTTTTTTTTTTATTTTATTTTATTTTTTTAAACATCTTTATTGGGGTATAATTGCTTTAAATGGTGTGTTAGTTTCTGCTTTATAACAAAGTGAATCAGTTATACA